>NC_049985.1:15469206-15477311 GCF_000003815.2 Branchiostoma floridae | reverse complement strand
ATTTTATATCATCTACAGAGTCTCTTCTCTCTTTTTAAACTTGTGAAAACGAATTGACAGATGACAAAGAAGGGAAACATATCGTATGTATTTGTCAACCTCCTTGATACTATTACATGTATCGGTATTTTCTCGACTTCCTTGTAAAATCATGTCAACGTCATAATATCTCTTAATTGACTCTTTTATTTGAATCATGGATCACCAAATGCAGGTGCAGACATTAACTACAAACCAGGCTTCAAACAGCCGGGAAACCGCATCACAAGCACCGGCACAGCACTCTTCAACGCTACCAGAGATGGGCATGTAGATGTAGTGAGGCTGCTGCTCCGCGAGGGGGCGTCTGTGGTGCAAAGATTTGGTTCACTTGCACCCCTTCATGTAGCAGCGCTCAAAGGTAGGTAAACAGAAGACGAAGCCCTAATATTACTAAGATCTACTAACAGCTTAAGCTAAGGGCACAACCCACCGTACGTGCAAATACGTGTTGTCTACGTGCCAAAACGTGTGCAATCTTTTGGGATCCGTAAGTGGTAAGTACCGCCTCCGTACGCGTGACTGACGTGGCCTCCCAAAAACGCACGGACAAACTGCACGTACGGCGGGTTGTGCTTTTAGCTTTAAAAGTATGCACCCCACCCCGCACAAAAGAACGACGCCGGTCCAGAAGTCTTTATATTTCACACGTGTGATTATAGATACATTGTACATAACTTACATTACGCTGTATTATGTGCATTTTTATTCGTAGAAGGCATTATCTTTGCTTGATATGAATCTATCTACTAGTATTGTGTGCCAATCCTATGTAAGGTGGACAGCAGTGGCGGACTTGCTGGCTCACAATAAAAGGATATTCACAATGATTTTAAAAATTTCAGGTCATACAGGAAGGACGTGAAATATACATCATTTATAACTTTATACAAGAACATGTGTTTACATTGCATATTACTTCATGTAAGGCAACGTTTGATTGACGTGTATTTCTTGTCTCGCAAATCTAACCTAGGATACACAGAGATAGTAGACTTACTGGTGCAGCATGGTGCAACAGTAGACATACGGGACAACTGGGACTACACTCCACTCATGTTTTCATTTGAATACCAAGAAGTTGACACTGCTCGGCGACTGATTGAGCTTGGAGCAAGGCCTGATTTTCTCAAAGACCATGGGCAAGTCTTCAATGTTTTATACCAGGAATGTTTAGATCCACACGCAAGAACCATGATGTCATAAAAACATGAGAATTTGAAATCATTTAACTCTACTCTACTCTACTCTACTCTACTCTACTCTACTCTACTCTACTCTACTCTACTCTACTCTACTCTACTCTACTCTACTCTATTCTACTCTACTCTACTCTACTCTACTCTACTCTACTCTACTCTACTCTACTCTACTCTACTCTACTCTACTCTACTCTACTCTACTCTAATCTAATCTACTCTACTCTAATCTACTCTACGGTCGCTAGGAGTGCGATTTTAGTCAGGATAGTGGCCTCGTGTTAGCCTCCAACTAATCTCCAGGCAGATTTACCAGTGGCATAAGATAGTATCAAAGCTGGCCAAGTAGTATAGCCGGCCAAAGGGAGTCATCAGCCACTCTCGTTGCAAACTCCTAGGTCGGCTTCACTCCTCTGGTAGCTTTTTATACTCCCTTATGCTACAGTTGGATCTGCCGGGAGATTAGCCTCTACTAGGTTAGACAGGGTGCTGAAAAAGTACATGAATTAGAAATCGACCAAATAGACAATATCAGTGGTTAGCGTACTTGCCTAAAGAGTTATATCTTCCACTAGGTTGGAAAATCCTGACTGCAGCTGTGACAAGGAGGGTTTGAAGCTGGTACAACAGGCGAGGAAGACCAAGCTGTTGAGATGCTGCAACCCTAAGTGTGGCAAACCAGGCAAAAGGTAGGTTTTGCTACTGACGAGCTCTTACTGACGGCTCTACTTTGTCTGAGAAGACCACACTTTGTCACCCGTCCTATGTTCATCAAATGTTGTTATTGACCAAAGGAATTAACGTTTCTACTTTTAAGTCTTTAAGCCTGCAAAAGAAAATTTTGAAAAAGTCCCGAACTGCAGTCTTTAACCGGTATCTGTTTCTTCTGCAGGAAAACCCTGAAGCTGTGTGGCCGGTGCAAGCTGGCCCGCTACTGCAGCCGTGACTGTCAGAAACAACACTGGTCTGTCGGACACAAGAAGTGCTGTGGGCATGACGTGTACTGGTACGATGAAGCTGACCGCTTCGAAAATATGGCTTTGTCAATGTCAGATCACGTCCGAAAATATGGACCCGAGTCACTCTTACGTTCATTGGCTTCATTGGCTGCTCATTCCGTATGAAGCATAGTTGATTACACGATGCTGGCTGTCTGGCGTCTCTATGTAGAAAGTACCATGCCATGTATGCCATGTTTTCTTGTTTTTTTTTTCACACTCGCATTCTGTCCAAAAGGTCATAAGATTTTAATTTGCTTAACTTGTGGAAGAAAAGTAAAGAAGTAAAAGCGTAGCATGTAACATGGAAAGTAGGATTTTTTTATAAACGCCACTTTTGTAGCGATCACATTTCCCTTTCTATCTGTTGTTAGATCAAAGATCGTAGAATAAAGTCATGTGTTACGTTTGTATTCTCGCCGAACCGTGTTCCATTTAATAAATTTAACTTGCTACTAAAACAAGGACTTATAGGAGGTTGACTCGCACAAAGTATGAATGTAAGAAGATATAACAGTTATCGGAAAGGCTTGCGATATTGCACACCAATCAGAATCAGAATGGTTTATTTGTACACTTCGCAGCCTCGAGGGCTGAATTGTGTGGTACGTTACACTTCAGCTCAAAATCGGTTAAAACCATTAAAACAGTTGAGTAAAATTATTTACATTGCAACTATATACATACATATACATAATGATAATCTCGAACACTTAAACATTAGACGTTTGAGATACAGCGTGAAGAACATGAGAAGTTCAGTGCGGGGTTACATGGGTTCAAATGTCTAGTTTAGTTATGTGTTTAACAGCCTTACAAGGTAAGGGATCGGGGAGTTCTTGTGTCGATTGGTACGGCATAGTGGAGCATTCAGTTTCTGTTTGTTTCGAGTGTCCCGGCCGGAGATTTCGCCCCTTGACAACGGAAGCCAGTCCCTGAAGGATGATGTCAACAGCGACTTTGCAAAGTTCAGGCACAGTTGTTCTCTCCTGTCTGCCAGCGATGTTAGTCCGAGGTTTTGAAGGGCGTGTGAGTATCCAGTGTAGGCGTTACCAAGGATGATACGGCATGCACGCTTTTGGACATGTTCGAGTTTCTGTACTTGCTCCTTGGTAAGGCCGGGGGTCCAGGCTGGTGCTGCATATTCTAAGATTGGCCTGATGTACCCGGTGTAGATTGTTATCAGGTCATTGCATGGTAAATTAAAACGTCTTAGTCTTTAATTAAAACACCAATATCAAAGAGAAACACTAGTCATTAATTGTTGATTTCGAAGACTTTTTTTCACAGATGTAACAGTAACACACACACAAAAAAAAACAACTAACAAACCCATTTCGACAAGACCTTAACCCGACGCTTCGACACTATTTTCTCTGTTGTGAAAAAGAAATGACGCGTACCTGTTTCTGGTTGGTCACCAAGGACGGACTGTACCACGGGGGTAAATATTACCTAAATCACGTTTGAAAGCTCAGAGACGTAATCTATTACATCACAGGATTCATCCCATCTTTAATTTGTTTTGCAATCAATCTTGTAGTCATTGATGAGATTGTTTCATAGGGATTGTACATTATACATATGGGATACACAATGTGGAAGAAAGTTACATCATTTTTGTAGCAATCAACAAGTAGCCAATGTTGGCTTGTATTGTCGAGGTCGTACACCATGTTGGCTTGTAAACATGTACACCCCATCATGTATAATGTACAATCCCGGTAAAATATAGCAACGTTTGGACAGTAAGTTCTGGTATATAATTTGCTCTTAGTCTTACCTGAGTATATTTTCTGCAATTGACGAATTATCTGTTGTCAGTAAATAGTTCACATTCGGCAAGACAAATGATTCTAAATAATAGCAAGTCGGGCGTGCGATTCAATCCGGGGCACGTCATATGGAAATATCCCAAAGAATCACGCGACTTTTTTTAACCAATCAACTTTGATTTGGGATACCAATGACTAATTTAAAACGCGCTATCTAATTGGATGACAGAGGAAAAGACCTTAATCGATGAACAATGGCAGACGTTGTTAATATTCAACGTGGCTAAGCTACTGAGCGTTCCTCTTCGCTGATTGGCTGCAGTTTAATAATCAAATTATCAAACTTCACGTGCAGTAAGATACATTGTCAATAACAGTGCTTGTCAAGGAATTTGGCTGCGTTGTTCGTTCTTCGCCCTATTTTTCGTCGTTTGGGGATTAATTCCACGCGGGAAATTCTACGGAAGATTGCGGGAATGGTCGCCTGGTGCTACACAAATGTTTTAGGTGGGTGGTTTACTCGTTACAATTTGTTAAATACCAACTGTAGCGCCTCTGCCGTTGAGGAGCTAGGCTCCCCGTTTTTCACCCCCCCCCCCCCCACACAAACATAACAAACAAAAGCAAAAAGCGACCACTGCGTCTTAAACCAAAAGACCCTCGTCCCAATCCGTGTCCTGAGCTTAGTCTTCAATTAAATGAAGTTGGACACGTACATGGAAAAAGAAGAAATGGGCAATTAACATTGATAATAACATATTCGTTCCAGGCGTTAGCTACCTTACCTTAGGTCATGTTGATTTCATTATATGGATGGCATCAACGAGAGCGAAAATGAATTTAAAATGTTTTCAACCATACATCGTAAATCGCACAAAGCAGCTTCAAAATAAGCAAATAGATGCTGTGGAATGCAGCGCTGTCATGCAATTTTTTAAAAACATTTTTTTCAGAATGTAGAACGATATGAATGTAGGACGATACCACTACACTACAGTATGTTAACGTTATGTGTATTTGTGTGTGTGTGTGTGTGTGTGTGTGTGTGTGTGTGTGTGTGTGTGTGTGTGCGTGTGTTGCTTATTTCACAGCGCCATAACCCCGACACAAAAATGTCTGACCTGAAGATGTATATATTCTATATTCTATTTTTTCTATACAAGTCTATTACAGTTTCGTCATGTGTTGAGTCAACGACGGTCATTTTACCATATATGGTGAAACACTGGGACGCAGCGGGGCTTTGAAAATGAACAGGCAAAATAGATATCGATAAAAAGATCATTTTGAAGAAGAAGCAGAAACATCACGAATACAATATTTCTCTCCAAACCAGACCTACGGTATGGCGGAGTGGAATAAAAAGAACACGCTATTAGTACTTTATAATACAAAGCAATACGTAAGAAAACGGACATGTCTTATTTCATATAGATCTGCTAGCTATGTACAATCCAACTTTCATGCAGGCAGTTGAACTAAGTGATCATCGCTAATGGTGTTGGGTTAGGGCGCGGTCACATAGGCTGCGCGTTATCGTACGATCGCTAAATTCGTCGGGCATTTTGGACAACAATCTTGTTCGTCTCTTCCAAAAGTTCAACTATTTTGGTACCCGAAATACTGTTTTAAATCCATATCAGTGGTTGGTTCTGTCACAGCCTGCTAGAAAATCCTTTATCAATCGTCAACCTATGTGCCCTAACATACAGGGATATTTGGGTGCACAAAGCACGTTTGGGCCTTCGTAGTGTTAAGACCAGGCCCACTCGCTCCTATGTCTGTACTCCATTACTGCCCAAATCAGTTAAGATCGCAGGGTAAAGTATATGGTCGCAGAACACAGTATTTATGGGCCACCCGTGGACAAAAGTAGGTCGGGCACAAAAGAGTACGCCGCAGTTCTTGAAAAGCCATAGAAAATTTTCTGTGCACATCAGCGAGTCGAAAACTGTGGTGGATAGCAGAGGAATGCGTAAGTTTTGAGGCTGTTTGACTTGGGTTACGATGTTTGTTTTGGTTGGGTAGAATTTCGCGCACGAATCCTGTTCCCGCTACTTCCGTGTGTCGGCTGCAGTATGGTGACCTCCGCTGGGGGTCATTTCAAAGTGTTCTTTCTGGGGAAACGAGTAGGCAAACTTAAACTCATTTTCACAAATTGTGTACATACTGCCCTAAACTCCAACATATTCAATTCTAGTTAATTACTTTTGCACCCTGCTATATGAATTTGAGGCGTCGAACCTCCTCACTTCGAGGTCCTTAACATAACAATGTAAATCCCAATAGGCGAAAAACTGTCCTACCTTATGCGAAATCAGCAAATTACTGCCTGGGTCACCAGACAGGCGGGGCGGGATTTTCAAGATGATGACTGAAAAATATGATGTGACGCGCAGAAATGAAGAAAAAGAGTTTCCTAAGTCCGATCGTATGGGGTCGCTTTTTTGCGGTTACCGAAGGGTTCGCTTAGCGGTTAGCGGTTATCCCCCAGGTGAGCCTTCATTCGTATGTAGAAAAGTTACAAAGTAATTTTGGGTACTCAAACAACTTTCTACCTTCTGCCCACGTGTTTTACTATGATATTCAAGTGTTGAAAGTAACGCACATTTTCTTTGAAATTTCCTAAGTCCGATCGTATGGGGTCGCTTTTTGGCGGTTACCGAAGGGTTCGCTTAGCGGTTAGCGGTTATCCCCCAGGTGAGCCTTCATTCGTATGTAGAAAAGTTACAAAGTAATTTTGGGTACTCAAACAACTTTCTACCTTCTGCCCACATGTTTTACTATGATATTCAAGTGTTGAAAGTAACGCACATTTTCTTTGAAATTTCCTAAGTCCGATCGTATGGGGTCGCTTTTTTGCGGTTACCGAAGGGTTCGCTTAGCGGTTAGCGGTTATCCCCCAGGTGAGCCTTCATTCGTATGTAGAAAAGTTACAAAGTAATTTTGGGTACTCAAACAACTTTCTACCTTCTGCCCACGTGTTTTACTATGATATTCAAGTGTTGAAAGTAACGCACATTTTCTTTGAAATTTCCTAAGTCCGATCGTATGGGGTCGCTTTTTTGCGGTTACCGAAGGGTTCGCTTAGCGGTTAGCGGTTATCCCCCAGGTGAGCCTTCATTCGTATGTAGAAAAGTTACAAAGTAATTTTGGGTACTCAAACAACTTTCTACCTTCTGCCCACGTGTTTTACTATGATATTCAAGTGTTGAAAGTAACGCACATTTTCTTTGAAATTTCCTAAGTCCGATCGTATGGGGTCGCTTTTTTGCGGTTACCGAAGGGTTCGCTTAGCGGTTAGCGGTTATCCCCCAGGTGAGCCTTCATTCGTATGTAGAAAAGTTACAAAGTAATTTTGGGTACTCAAACAACTTTCTACCTTCTGCCCACGTGTTTTACTATGATATTCAAGTGTTGAAAGTAACGCACATTTTCTTTGAAATTTCCTAAGTCCGATCGTATGGGGTCGCTTTTTTGCGGTTACCGAAGGGTTCGCTTAGCGGTTAGCGGTTATCCCCCAGGTGAGCCTTCATTCGTATGTAGAAAAGTTACAAAGTAATTTTGGGTACTCAAACAACTTTCTACCTTCTGCCCACGTGTTTTACTATGATATTCAAGTGTTGAAAGTAACGCACATTTTCTTTGAAATTTCCTAAGTCCGATCGTATGGGGTCGCTTTTTTGCGGTTACCGAAGGGTTCGCTTAGCGGTTAGCGGTTATCCCCCAGGTGAGCCTTCATTCGTATGTAGAAAAGTTACAAAGTAATTTTGGGTACTCAAACAACTTTCTACCTTCTGCCCACGTGTTTTACTATGATATTCAAGTGTTGAAAGTAACGCACATTTTCTTTGAAATTTCCTAAGTCCGATCGTATGGGGTCGCTTTTTTGCGGTTACCGAAGGGTTCGCTTAGCGGTTAGCGGTTATCCCCCAGGTGAGCCTTCATTCGTATGTAGAAAAGTTACAAAGTAATTTTGGGTACTCAAACAACTTTCTACCTTCTGCCCACGTGTTTTTCTATGATATTCAAGTGTTGAAAGTAACGCACATTTTCTTTGAAATTTCCTAAGTCCGATCGTATGGGGTCGCTTT
>NC_049985.1:15457060-15459273 GCF_000003815.2 Branchiostoma floridae | reverse complement strand
AGCCTTCATTCGTATGTAGAAAAGTTACAAAGTAATTTAGAGTACTCAAACAACTTTCTACCTTCTGCCCACGTGTTTTACTATGATATTCAAGTGTTGAAAGTAACGCACATTTTCTTTGAAATTTCCTAAGTCCGATCGTATGGGGTCGCTTTTTTGCGGTTACCGAAGGGTTCGCTTAGCGGTTAGCGGTTATCCCCCAGGTGAGCCTTCATTCGTATGTAGAAAAGTTACAAAGTAATTTTGGGTACTCAAACAACTTTCTACCTTCTGCCCACGTGTTTTACTATGATATTCAAGTGTTGAAAGTAACGCACATTTTCTTTGAAATTTCCTAAGTCCGATCGTATGGGGTCGCTTTTTTGCGGTTACCGAAGGGTTCGCTTAGCGGTTAGCGGTTATCCCCCATGTGAGCCTTCATTCGTATGTAGAAAAGTTACAAAGTAATTTTGGGTACTCAAACAACTTTCTACCTTCTGCCCACGTGTTTTACTATGATATTCAAGTGTTGAAAGTAACGCACATTTTCTTTGAAATTTCCTAAGTCCGATCGTATGGGGTCGCTTTTTTGCGGTTACCGAAGGGTTCGCTTAGCGGTTAGCGGTTATCCCCCAGGTGAGCCTTCATTCGTATGTAGAAAAGTTACAAAGTAATTTTGGGTACTCAGACAACGTTCTACCCTCTGCCCACGTGTTTTACTATGATATTCAAGTGTTGAAAGTAACGCACATTTTCTTTGAAATTTCCTAAGTCCGATCGTATGGGGTCGCTTTTTTGCGGTTACTGAAGGGTTCGCTTAGCGGTTAGCGGTTATCCCCCAGGTGAGCCTTCATTCGTATGTAGAAAAGTTACAAAGTAATTTTGGGTACTCAAACAACTTTCTACCTTCTGCCTACGGTTTATACCGGCCCTGTTTAGGCGCAACCGCTAGCCTGTCATGGCAACGGGTATGGTGATGACTTAAGATCGCGATTAAAAGTGAAGCTTGAAGTTCCGGCCTGGCAAACTTGTTATGGTTGGAAAGGTATCTTTGTAAGGAATTAAAAGGTGAAAACTGCAAAATCTTCGGATACTTCCTTCTCGAGATATTCTTGAGTATGCGGACTCTGTTTAGGCGCAACCGCGAGCTTGTTTTTGGAACACCGTCTAGTCATGACAACGGGTAGGGTGGTGACTTAAGAACGCGTTTGTAGCTTAGGCTTTAAGTTCCGGCCTGGCAAGCTTGGTATTATTGGCAAGGTTGCATAGTGAGGAATTGAGAGATGAAAACCGCAAAATCTTCGGATACTTCCTTCTCGAGATATTCTTGAGTATGCGGACTCTGTTTAGGCGCAACCGCGAGCTTGGTTTTGGAACACATTTTGTCACGGCAACGGGTAGGTTGATGACTTAAGAACGCGTTTGTAGCTTAGGCTTTAAGTTCCGGCCTGGCAAGCTTGGTATCTTTTGAAAGGTTGCATAGTGAGGAATTGAGAGATGAAAACCGCAAAATCTTCGGAAACTTCCTTTTCGAGATATTCTTGAGTATGCGGACTCTGTTAAGGCGCAACCGCGAGCTTGTTTTTGGAACACCGCCTAGTCATGACAACGGGTAGGGTGATGACTTAAGAACGCGTTTGTAGCTTAGGCTTTAAGTTCCGGCCTGGCAAGCTTGGTATTATTGGAAAGGTTGGATAGTGAGGAATTGAGAGATGAAAACCGCAAAATCTTCGGATACTTCCTTCTCGAGATATTCTTGAGTATGTGGACTCTGTTTAGGCGCAACCGCGAGCTTGTTTTTGGAACACAGCCTGTCACGGCAACGGGTAGAGTGATGCATGATTTAAGAACGCGTTTGTAGCTTAGGCTTTAAGTTCCGGCCTGGCAAGCTTGGTATCTTTGGAAAGGTTGCATAGTGAGGAATTGAGAGATGAAAACCGCAAAATCTTCGGATACTTCCTTCTCGAGATATTCTTGAGTATGCGGACTCTGTTTAGGCGCAACCGCGAGCTTGTTTTTGGAACACCGCCTAGTCATGACAACGGGTAGGGTGATGACTTAAGAACGCGTTTGTAGCTTAGGCTTTAAGTTCCGGCCTGGCAAGCTTGGTATCTTTGGAAAGGTTGCATAGTGAGGAATTGAGAGATGAAAACCGCAAAATCTTCGGATACTTCCTTCTCGAGATATTCTTGAGTATGCGGACTCTGTTTAGGCGCAACCGCGAGCTTGTTTTT
>NC_049985.1:15455738-15456863 GCF_000003815.2 Branchiostoma floridae | reverse complement strand
AACCGCGAGCTTGTTTTTGGAACACCGCCTAGTCATGACAACGGGTAGGGTGATGACTTAAGAACGCGTTTGTAGTTTAGGCTTTATGTTCTAGCCTGGCAAGCTTGGTATTATTGGAAAGGTTGCATAGTGAGGAATTGAAAGATGAAAACCGCAAAATCTTCGGATACTTCCTTCTCGAGATATTCTTGAGTATGCGGACTTTGTTTAGGCGCAACCGCGAGCTTGTTTTTGGAACACCGCCTAGTAATGACAACGGGTAGGGTGATGACTTAAGAATGCGTTTGTAGCTTAGGCTTTAAGTTCCGGCCTGGCAAGCTTGGTATCTTTGGAAAGGTTGCATAGTGAGGAATTGAGAGATGAAAACCACAAAATCTTCGGATACTTCCTTCTCGAGATATTCTTGAGTATGCGGACTCTGTTTAGGCGCCACCGCCAGCTTGTTTTTGGAACACAGCCTGTCACGGCAACGGGTAGGTTGATGACTTAAGAACGCGTTTGTAGCTTAGGCTTTAAGTTCCGGCCTGGCAAGCTTGGTATCTTTGGAAAGGTTGCATAGTGAGGAATTGAGAGATGAAAACCGCAAAATCTTCGGATACTTCCTTCTCGAGATATTCTTGAGTATGCGGACTTTGTTTAGGCGCAACCGCGAGCTTGTTTTTGGAACACCGCCTAGTAATGACAACGGGTAGGTTGATGACTTAAGAACGCGTTTGTAGCTTAGGCTTTAAGTTCCGGCCTGGCAAGCTTGGTATCTTTGGAAAGGTTGCATAGTGAGGAATTGAAAGATGAAAACCGCAAAATCTTCGGATACTTCCTTCTCGAGATATTCTTGAGTATGCGGACTCTGTTTAGGCGCAACCGCGAGCTTGTTTTTGGAACACCGCCTAGTCATGACACCGGGTAGGTTGATGACATAAGAACGCGTTTGTAGCTTAGGCTTTAAGTTCCGGCCTGGCAAGCTTGGTATCTTTAGAAAGGTTGCATAGTGAGGAATTGAAAGATGAAAACTGCAAAATCTTCGGATACTTCCTTCTCGAGATATTCTTGAGTATGCGGACTCTGTTTAGGCGCAACCGCCAGCTTGTTTTTGGAAAACCGCCTAGTCATGACAACGGGTAGGGT
>NC_049985.1:15453124-15455509 GCF_000003815.2 Branchiostoma floridae | reverse complement strand
AACGCGTTTGTAGCTTAGGCTTTAAGTTCCGGCCTGGCAAGCTTGGTATCTTTGGAAAGGTTGCATAGTGAGGAATCGAGAGATGAAAACCGCAAAATCTTCGGATACTTCCTTCTCGAGATATTCTTGAGTATGCGGACTCTGTTTAGGCGCCACCGCCAGCTTGTTTTTGGAACACAGCCTGTCACGGCAACGGGTAGGGTGATGACTTAAGAACGCGTTTGTAGCTTAGGCTTTAAGTTCCGGCCTAACAAGCTGGGTATCTTTGGAAAGGTTGCATAGTGAGAAATTGAGATATGAAAACCGCAAAATCTTCGGATACTTCCTTCTCGAGATATTCTTGAGTATGCGGACTCTGTTTAGGCGCAACCGCGAGCTTGTTTTTGGAACACAGCCTGTTACGGCAACGGGTAGGGTGATGCATGACTTAAGAACGCGTTTGTAGCTTAGGCTTTAAGTTCTAGCCTGGCAAGCTTGGTATTATTGGAAATGTTGCATAGTGAGGAATTGAGAGATGAAAACCGCAAAATCTTCGGATACTTCCTTCTCGAGATATTCTTGAGTATGAAGACTCTGTTTAGGCGCCACCGCGAGCTTGTTTTTGGAACACAGCCTGTCACGGCAACGGGTAGGGTGATGACTTAAGAACGCGTTTGTAGCTTAGGCTTTAAGTTCCGGCCTGGCAAGCTTGGTATCTTTGGAAAGGTTGCATAGTGAGGAATTGAGAGATGAAAACCGCAAAATCTTTGGATACTTCCTTCTCGAGATATTATTGAGTATGCGGACTTTGTTTAGGCGCAACCGCGAGCTTGTTTTTGGAACACCGCCTAGTCATGACAACGGGTAGGGTGATGACTTAAGAACGCGTTTGTAGCTTAGGCTTTAAGTTCCGGCCTGGCAAGCTTGGTATCTTTGGAAAGGTTGCATAGTGAGGAATTGAGAGATGAAAACCGCAAAATCTTCGGATACTTCCTTCTCGAGATATTCTTGAGTATGCGGACTCTGTTTAGGCGCCACCGCCAGCTTGTTTTTGGAACACAGCCTGTCACGGCAACGGGTAGGGTGATGACTTAAGAACGCGTTTGTAGCTTAGGCTTTAAGTTCCGGCCTGGCAAGCTTGGTATCTTTGGAAAGGTTGCATAGTGAGGAATTGAGAGATGAAAACCGCAAAATCTTCGGATACTTCCTTCTCGAGATATTCTTGAGTATGCGGACTTTGTTTAGGCGCAACCGCGAGCTTGTTTTTGGAACACCGCCTAGTCATGACAACGGGTAGGTTGATGACATAAGAACGCGTTTGTAGCTTAGGCTTTAAGTTCCGGCCTGGCAAGCTTGGTATCTTTGGAAAGGTTGCATAGTGAGGAATTGAGAGATGAAAACCGCAAAATCTTCGGATACTTCCTTCTCGAGATATTCTTGAGTATGCGGACTCTGTTTAGGCGCCACCGCCAGCTTGTTTTTGGAACACAGCCTGTCACGGCAACGGGTAAGGTGATGACTTAAGAACGCGTTTGTAGCTTAGGCTTTAAGTTCCGGCCTAACAAGCTGGGTATCTTTGGAAAGGTTGCATAGTGAGGAATTGAGAGATGAAAACCGCAAAATCTTCGAATACTTCCTTCTCGAGATATTCTTGAGTATGCGGACTCTGTTTAGGCGCCACCGCCAGCTTGTTTTTGGAACACAGCCTGTCACGGCAACGGGTAGGGTGATGACTTAAGAACGCGTTTGTAGCTTAGGCTTTAAGTTCCGGCCTGGCAAGCTTGGTATCATTGGAAAGGTTGCATAGTGAGGAATTGAGAGATGAAAACCCCAAAATCTTCGGATACTTCCTTCTCGAGATATTCTTGAGTATGCGGACTCTGTTTAGGCGCCACCGCCAGCTTGTTTTTGGAACACAGCCTGTCACGGCAACGGGTAGGGTGATGACTTAAGAACGCGTTTGTAGCTTAGGCTTTAAGTTCCGGCCTGGCAAGCTTGGTATCTTTGGAAAGGTTGCATAGTGAGGAATTGAGAGATGAAAACCGCAAAATCTTCGGATACATCCTTCTCGAGATATTCTTGAGTATGCGGACTCTGTTTAGGCGCCACCGCCAGCTTGTTTTGGAACACAGCCGTCACGGCAACGGGTAGGGTGATGACTAAGAACGCGTTTGTAGCTTAGGCTTTAAGTTCCGGCCTGGCAAGCTTGGTATCTTTGGAAAGGTTGCATAGTGAGGAATTGAGAGATGAAAACCGCAAAATCTTCGGATACTTCCTTCTCGAGATATTCTTGAGTATGCGGACTCTGTTTAGGCGCCACCGCCAGCTTGTTTTTGGAACACACACAGTCCTGTCAACGGCAACGGGTAGGGTGATGACTTAAGAACGCGTTTGTAGCTTAGGCTT
>NC_049985.1:15451949-15452730 GCF_000003815.2 Branchiostoma floridae | reverse complement strand
AACGGGTAGGGTGATGACTTAAGAACGCGTTTGTAGCTTAGGCTTTAAGTTCCGGCCTGGCAAGCTTGGTATCTTTGGAAAGGTTGCATAGTGAGTAATTGAGAGATGAAAGCCGCAAAATCTTCGGATACTTCCTTCTCGAGATATTCTTGAGTAGGCGGACTCTGTTTAGGCGCCACCGCCAGCTTGTTTTTGGAACACAGCCTGTCACGGCAACGGGTAGGGTGATGACTTAAGAACGCGTTTGTAGCTTAGGCTTTAAGTTCCGGCCTAACAAGCTGGGTATCTTTGGAAAGGTTGCATAGTGAGGAATTGAGAGATGAAAACCGCAAAATCTTCGAATACTTCCTTCTCGAGATATTCTTGAGTATGCGGACTCTGTTTAGGCGCCACCGCCAGCTTGTTTTTGGAACACAGCCTGTCACGGCAACGGGTAGGGTGATGAGTTAAGAACGCGTTTGTAGCTTAGGCTTTAAGTTCCGGCCTGGCAAGCTTGGTATTTTTGGAAAGGTTGCATAGTGAGAAATTGAGAGATGAAAACCCCAAAATCTTCGGATACTTCCTTCTCGAGATATTCTTGAGTATGCGGACTCTGTTTAGGCGCCACCGCCAGCTTGTTTTTGGAACACAGCCTGTCACGGCAACGGGTAGGGTGATGACTTAAGAACGCGTTTGTAGCTTAGGCTTTAAGTTCCGGCCTGGCAAGCTTGGTATCTTTGGAAAGATTGCATAGTGAGAAATTGAGATTTGAAAACCCCAAAATCTTCGGATACTTCCTTCT
>NC_049985.1:15448076-15451299 GCF_000003815.2 Branchiostoma floridae | reverse complement strand
CTCGAGATATTCTTGAGTATGCGGACTCTGTTTAGGCGCCACCGCCAGCTTGTTTTTGGAACACAGCCTTGTCACGGCAACGGGTAGGGTGATGACTTAAGAACGCGTTTGTAGTTTAGGCTTTAAGTTCCGGCCTGGCAAGCTTGGTATTTTTGGAAAGGTTGCATAGTGAGGAATTGAGAGATGAAAACCGCAAAATCTTCGGATACTTCCTTCTCGAGATATTCTTGAGTATGCGGACTTTGTTTAGGCGCAACCGCGAGCTTGTTTTTGGAACACCGCCTAGTAATGACAACGGGTAGGTTGATGACATAAGAACGCGTTTGTAGCTTAGGCTTTAAGTTCCGGCCTAGCAAGCTTGGTATCTTTGGAAAGGTTGCATAGTGAGGAATTGAGAGATGAAAACCGCAAAATCTTCGGATACTTCCTTCTCGAGATATTCTTGAGTATGCGGACTCTGTTTAGGCGCAACCGCGAGCTTGTTTTTGGAACACCGCCTAGTAATGACAACGGGTAGGTTGATGACATAAGAACGCGTTTGTAGCTTAGGCTTTAAGTTCCGGCCTGGCAAGCTTGGTATTATTGGAAAGGTTGCATAGTGAGGAATTGAGAGATGAAAACCGCAAAATCTTCGGGTACTTCCTTCTCGAGATATTCTTGAGTATGCGGACTCTGTTTAGGCGCCACCGCCAGCTTGTTTTTGGAACACAGCCTGTCACGGCAACGGGTAGGGTGATGACTTAAGAACGCGTTTGTAGCTTAGGCTTTAAGTTCCGGCCTAACAAGCTGGGTATCTTTGGAAAGGTTGCATAGTGAGAAATTGAGATATGAAAACCGCAAAATCTTCGGATACTTCCTTCTCGAGATATTCTTGAGTATGCGGACTCTGTTTAGGCGCAACCGCGAGCTTGTTTTTGGAACACAGCCTGTTACGGCAACGGGTAGGGTGATGCATGACTTAAGAACGCGTTTGTAGCTTAGGCTTTAAGTTCTAGCCTGGCAAGCTTGGTATTATTGGAAAGGTTGCATAGTGAGGAATTGAGAGATGAAAACCGCAAAATCTTCGGATACTTCCTTCTCGAGATATTCTTGAGTATGCGGACTCTGTTTAGGCGCCACCGCCAGCTTGTTTTTGGAACACAGCCTGTCACGGCAACGGGTAGGTTGATGACTTAAGAACGCGTTTGTAGCTTAGGCTTTAAGTTCCGGCCTGGCAAGCTTGGTATCTTTGGAAAGGTTGCATAGTGAGGAATTGAAAGATGAAAACTGCAAAATCTTCGGATACTTCCTTCTCGAGATATTCTTGAGTATGCGGACTCTGTTAAGGCGCAACCGCGAGCTTGTTTTTGGAACACCGCGTAGTCATGACAACGGGTAGGGTGATGACTTAAGAACGCGTTTGTAGCTTAGGCTTTAAGTTCCGGCCTGGCAAGCTTGGTATAATTGGAAAGGTTGCATAGTGAGGAATTGAGAGATGAAAACCGCAAAATCTTCGGATACTTTCTTCTCGAGATATTCTTGAGTATGCGGACTCTGTTTAGGCGCAACCGCGAGCTTGTTTTTGGAACACAGCCTGTTACGGCAACGGGTAGGGTGATGCTTGACTTAAGAACGCGTTTGTAGCTTAGGCTTTAAGTTCCGGCCTGGCAAGCTTGGTATCTTTGGAAAGGTTGCATAGTGAGGAATCGAGAGATGAAAACCGCAAAATCTTCGGATACTTCCTTCTCGAGATATTCTTGAGTATGCGGACTCTGTTAAGGCGCCACCGCCAGCTTGTTTTTGGAACACAGCCTGTCACGGCAACGGGTAGGTTGATGACTTAAGAACGCGTTTGTAGCTTAGGCTTTAAGTTCCGGCCTGGCAAGCTTGGTATCTTTGGAAAGGTTGCATAGTGAGGAATTGAGAGATGAAAACCGCAAAATCTTCGGATACTTCCTTCTCGAGATATTCTTGAGTATGCGGACTTTGTTTAGGCGCAACCGCGAGCTTGTTTTTGGAACACCGCCTAGTCATGACAACGGGTAGGTTGATGACATAAGAACGCGTTTGTAGCTTAGGCTTTAAGTTCCGGCCTGGCAAGCTTGGTATCTTTGGAAAGGTTGCATAGTGAGGAATTGAGAGATGAAAACCGCAAAATCTTCGGATACTTCCTTCTCGAGATATTCTTGAGTATGCGGACTCTGTTTAGGCGCCACCGCCAGCTTGTTTTTGGAACACCTCCTGTCACGGCAACGGGTAGGTTGATGACTTAAGAACGCGTTTGTAGCTTAGGCTTTAAGTTCCGGCCTGGCAAGCTTGGTATCTTTGGAAAGGTTGCATAGTGAGGAATTGAGAGATGAAAACCGCAAAATCTTCGGATACTTCCTTCTCGAGATATTCTTGAGTATGCGGACTTTGTTTAGGCGCAACCGCGAGCTTGTTTTTGGAACACCGCCTAGTCATGACAACGGGTAGGGTGATGACTTAAGAACGCGTTTGTAGTTTAGGCTTTATGTTCTAGCCTGGCAAGCTTGGTATTATTGGAAAGGTTGCATAGTGAGGAATTGAAAGATGAAAACCGCAAAATCTTCGGATACTTCCTTCTCGAGATATTCTTGAGTATGCGGACTCTGTTTAGGCGCAACCGCGAGCTTGTTTTTGGAACACAGTTTGTCACGGCAACGGGTAGGTTAATGACTTAAGAACGCGTTTGTAGCTTAGGCTTTAAGTTCCGGCCTGGCAAGCTTGGTATCTTTGGAAAGGTTGCATAGTGAGGAATTGAGAGATGAAAACCGCAAAATCTTCGGATACTTCCTTCTCGAGATATTCTTGAGTATGCGGACTTTGTTTAGGCGCAACCGCGAGCTTGTTTTTGGAACACCGCCTAGTAATGACAACGGGTAGGGTGATGACTTAAGAACGCGTTTGTAGCTTAGGCCTTAAGTTCCGGCCTGGCAAGCTTGGTATCTTTGGAAAGGTTGCATAGTGAGGAATTGAGAGATGAAAACCGCAAAATCTTCGGATACTTCCTTCTCGAGATATTCTTGAGTATGCGGACTTTGTTTAGGCGCAACCGCGAGCTTGTTTTTGGAACACCGCCTAGTCATGACAACGGGTAGGGTGATGACTTAAGAACGCGTTTTTAGCTTAGGCTTTAAGTTCCGGCCTGGCAAGCTTGGTATCTTTGGAAAGGTTGCATAGTGAGGAAATGAGAGATGAAAACCCCAAAATCTTCGGATACTTC
>NC_049985.1:15445888-15447293 GCF_000003815.2 Branchiostoma floridae | reverse complement strand
CCGGCCTAGCAAGCTGGGTATCTTTGGAAAGGTTGCATAGTGAGGAATTGAGAGATGAAAACCGCAAAATCTTCGGATACTTCCTTCTCGAGATATTCTTGAGTATGTGGACTTTGTTTAGGCGCAACCGCGAGCTTGTTTTTGGAACACCGCCTAGTCATGACAACGGGTAGGGTGATGACTTAAGAACGCGTTTGTAGCTTAGGCTTTAAGTTCCGGCCTGGCAAGCTTGGTATCATTGGAAAGGTTGCATAGTGAGGAATTGAGAGATGAAAACCGCAAAATCTTCGGATACTTCCTTCTCGAGATATTCTTGAGTATGCGGACTCTGTTTAGGCGCCACCGCCAGCTTGTTTTTGGAACACAGCCTGTCACGGCAACGGGTAGGGTGATGACTTAAGAACGCGTTTGTAGCTTAGGCTTTAAGTTCCGGCCTGGCAAGCTTGGTATCTTTGGAAAGGTTGCATAGTGAGGAATTGAGAGATGAAAACCGCAAAATCTTCGGATACTTCCTTCTCGAGATATTCTTGAGTATGCGGACTCTGTTTAGGCGCCACCGCCAGCTTGTTTTTGGAACACAGCCTGTCACGGCAACGCTAACGGGTAGGGTGATGACTTAAGAACGCGTTTGTAGCTTAGGCTTTAAGTTCCGTCCTGGCAAGCTTGGTCTCATTGGAAAGGTTGCATAGTGAGGAATTGAGATCGAGATGAAAACCGCAAAATCTTCGGATACTTCCTTCTCGAGATATTCTTGAGTATGTGGACTTTGTTTAGGCGCAACCGCGAGCTTGTTTTTGGAACACCGCCTAGTCATGACAACGGGTAGGGTGATGACTTAAGAACGCGTTTGTAGCTTAGGCTTTAAGTTCCGGCCTGGCAAGCTTGGTATCTTTAAAAAGGTTGCATAGTGAGAAATTGAGAAATGAAAACCCCAAAATCTTCGGATACTTCCTTCTCGAGATATTCTTGAGTATGCGGACTCTGTTTAGGCGCCACCGCCAGCTTGTTTTTGGAACACAGCCTGTCACGACAACGGGTAGGGTGATGACTTAAGAACGCGTTTGTAGCTTAGGCTTTAAGTTCCGGCCTAACAAGCTGGGTATCTTTGAAAAGGTTGCATAGTGAGGAATTGAGAGATGAAAACCGCAAAATCTTCGGATACTTCCTTCTCGAGATATTCTTGAGTATGCGGACTCTGTTTAGGCGCCACCGCCAGCTAGTTTTTGGATCACAGCCTGTCACGGCAACGGGTAGGGTGATGACTTAAGAACGCGTTTGTAGCTTAGGCTTTAAGTTCCGGCCTGGCAAGCTTGGTATCATTGGAAAGGTTGCATAGTGAGGAATTGAGAGATGAAAACCGCAAAATCTTCGGATACTTCCTTCTCGAGATATTATTGAGTATGCG
>NC_049985.1:15444746-15445490 GCF_000003815.2 Branchiostoma floridae | reverse complement strand
ACTTCCTTCTCGAGATATTCTTGAGTATGCGGACTCTTGTTTAGGCGCAACCGCGAGCTTGTTTTTGGAACACAGCCTTGTTACGGCAACGGGTAGGGTGATGACTTAAGAACGTGTTTGTAGCTTAGGCTTTAAGCTCCGGCCTGGCAAGCTTGGTATCATTGGAAAGGTTGCATAGTGAGGAATTGAGAGATGAAAACCGCAAAATCTTCGGATACTTCCTTCTCGAGATATTCTTGAGTATGCGGACTCTGTTTAGGCGCCACCGCCAGCTTGTTTTTGGAACACAGCCTGTCACGACAACGGACAGGGTGATGACTTAAGAACGCGTTTGTAGCTTAGGCTTTAAGTTCCGGCCTGGCAAGCTTGGTATCTTTGGAAAGGTTGCATAGTGAGGAATTGAGAGATGAAAACCGCAAAATCTTCGGATACTTCCTTCTCGAGATATTCTTGAGTATGCGGACTCTGTTTAGGCGCCACCGCCAGCTTGTTTTTGGAACACAACCTGTCACGACAACGGGTAGGGTGATGACTTAAGAACGCGTTTGTAGCTTAGGCTTTAAGTTCCGGCCTAACAAGCTTGGTATCTTTGGAAAGGTTGCATAGTGAGAAATTGAGAGATGAAACCGCAAAATCTTCAGATACTTCCTTCTTGAGATATTCTTGAGTATGCGGACTCTGTTTAGGCGCCACCGCGAGCTTGTTTTTGGAACACAGCCTGTCACGGCAACGGGTAGGGTGATG
>NC_049985.1:15437596-15443379 GCF_000003815.2 Branchiostoma floridae | reverse complement strand
AGTGAGGAATTGAGAGATGAAAACCGCAAAATCTTCGGATACTTCCTTCTCGAGATATTCTTGAGTATGCGGACTTTGTTTAGGCGCAACCGCGAGCTTGTTTTTGGAACACCGCCTAGTCACGACAACGGGTAGGTTGATGACTTAAGAACGCGTTTGTAGCTTAGGCTTTAAGTTCCGGCCTGGCAAGCTTGGTATCTTTGGAAAGGTTGCATAGTGAGGAATTGAGAGATGAAAACCGCAAATTCTTCGGATACTTCCTTCTCGAGATATTCTTGAGTATGCGGACTCTGTTTAGGCGCCACCGCCAGCTTGTTTTTGGAACACAGCCTGTCACGGCAACGGGTAGGTTGATGACTTAAGAACGCGTTTGTAGCTTAGGCTTTAAGTTCCGGCCTGGCAAGCTTGGTATCTTTGGAAAGGTTGCATAGTGAGGAATTGAGAGATGAAAACCGCAAAATCTTCGGATACTTCCTTCTCGAGATATTCTTGAGTATGCGGACTTTGTTTAGGCGCAACCGCGAGCTTGTTTTTGGAACACCGCTTAGTAATGACAACGGGTAGGTTGATGACTTAAGAACGCGTTTGTAGCTTAGGCTTTAAGTTCCGGCCTGGCAAGCTTGGTATCTTTGGAAAGGTTGCATAGTGAGGAATTGAAAGATGAAAACCGCAAAATCTTCGGATACTTCCTTCTCGAGATATTCTTGAGTATGCGGACTCTGTTTAGGCGCAACCGCGAGCTTGTTTTTGGAACACCGCCTAGTCATGACAACGGGTAGGTTGATGACATAAGAACGCGTTTGTAGCTTAGGCTTTAAGTTCCGGCCTGGCAAGCCTGGTATCTTTAGAAAGGTTGCATAGTGAGGAATTGAAAGATGAAAACTGCAAAATCTTCGGATACTTCCTTCTCGAGATATTCTTGAGTATGCGGACTCTGTTTAGGCGCAACCGCGAGCTTGTTTTTGGAACACCGCCTAGTCATGACAACGGGTAGGGTGGTGACTTAAGAACGCGTTTGTAGCTTAGGCTTTAAGTTCCGGCCTGGCAAGCTTGGTATTATTGGAAAGGTTGCATAGTGAGGAATTGAGAGATGAAAACCGCAAAATCTTCGGATACTTTCTTCTCGAGATATTCTTGAGTATGCGGACTCTGTTTAGGCGCAACCGCGAGCTTGTTTTTGGAACACAGCCTGTTACGGCAACGGGTGGGGTGATGCATGACTTAGGAACGCGTTTGTAGCTTAGGCTTTAAGTTCCGGCCTGGCAAGCTTGGTATCTTTGGAAAAGTTGCATAGTGAGGAATTGAGAGATGAAAACCGCAAAATCTTCGGATACTTCCTTCTCGAGATATTCTTGAGTATGCGGACTTTGTTTAGGCGCAACCGCGAGCTTGTTTTTGGAACACCGCCTAGTCATGACAACGGGTAGGTTGATGACATAAGAACGCGTTTGTAGCTTAGGCTTTAAGTTCCGGCCTGGCAAGCTTGGTATCTTTGGAAAGGTTGCATAGTGAGGAATTGAGAGATGAAAACCGCAAAATCTTCGGATACTTCCTTCTCGAGATATTCTTGAGTATGCGGACTCTGTTTAGGCGCCACCGCCAGCTTGTTTTTGGAACACAGCCTGTCACGGCAACGGGTAGGTTGATGACTTAAGAACGCGTTTGTAGCTTAGGCTTTAAGTTCCGGCCTGGCAAGCTTGGTATCTTTGGAAAGGTTGCATAGTGAGGAATTGAGAGATGAAAACCGCAAAATCTTCGGATACTTCCTTTTCGAGATATTCTTGAGTATGCGGACTTTGTTTAGGCGCAACCGCGAGCTTGTTTTTGGAACACCGCCTAGTAATGACAACGGGTAGGTTGATGACATAAGAACGCGTTTGTAGCTTAGGCTTTAAGTTCCGGCCTGGCAAGCTTGGTATCTTTGGAAAGGTTGCATAGTGAGGAATTGAGATATGAAAACCGCAAAATCTTCGGATACTTCCTTCTCGAGATATTCTTGAGTATGCGGACTCTGTTAAGGCGCAACCGCGAGCTTGTTTTTGGAACACCGCGTAGTCATGACAACGGGTAGGGTGATGACTAAGAACGCGTTTGTAGCTTAGGCTTTAAGTTCCGGCCTGGCAAGCTTGGTATTATTGGAAAGGTTGCATAGTGAGGAATTGAGAGATGAAAACCGCAAAATCTTCGGATACTTCCTTCTCGAGATATTCTTGAGTATGCGGACTTTGTTTAGGAGCAACCCCGAGCTTGTTTTTGGAACACCGCCTAGTCATAAAACGGGTAGGTTGATGATCCAGAAGTAAGACGTCCTAACAGCTTAAGGCTTTAAGTTCCGGCCTGGCAAGGCTTGGTTATCTTTGGAAAGGTTGCATAGTGGAGGAATTGAGAGAATGAAAACCGCAAAATCTTCGGATACTTCCTTCTCGAGATATTCTTGAGTATGCGGACTCTGTTTAGGCGCCACCGCCAGCTTGTTTTTGGAACACCTCCTGTCACGGCAACGGGTAGGTTGATGACTTAAGAACGCGTTTGTAGCTTAGGCTTTAAGTTCCGGCCTGGCAAGCTTGGTATCTTTGGAAAGGTTGCATAGTGAGGAATTGAGATATGAAAACCGCAAAATCTTCGGATACTTCCTTCTCGAGATATTCTTGAGTATGCGGACTCTGTTAAGGCGCAACCGCGAGCTTGTTTTTGGAACACCGCGTAGTCATGACAACGGGTAGGGTGATGACTTAAGAACGCGTTTGTAGCTTAGGCTTTAAGTTCCGGCCTGGCAAGCTTGGTATTATTGGAAAGGTTGCATAGTGAGGAATTGAGAGATGAAAACCGCAAAATCTTCGGATACTTCCTTCTCGAGATATTCTTGAGTATGCGGACTCTGTTTAGGCGCCACCGCCAGCTTGTTTTTGGAACACAGCCTGTCACGGCAACGGGTAGGTTGATGACTTAGGAACGCGTTTGTAGCTTAGGCTTTAAGTTCCGGCCTGGCAAGCTTGGTATCTTTGGAAAGGTTGCATAGTGAGGAATTGAAAGATGAAAACCGCAAAATCTTCGGATACTTCCTTCTCGAGATATTCTTGAGTATGCGGACTCTGTTTAGGCGCAACCGCGAGCTTGTTTTTGGAACACCGCCTAGTCATGACAACGGGTAGGGTGATGACTTAAGAACGCGTTTGTAGTTTAGGCTTTATGTTCTAGCCTGGCAAGCTTGGTATTATTGGAAAGGTTGCATAGTGAGGAATTGAAAGATGAAAACCGCAAAATCTTCGGATACTTCCTTCTCGAGATATTCTTGAGTATGCGGACTCTGTTTAGGCGCAACCGCGAGCTTGTTTTTGGAACACAGTTTGTCACGGCAACGGGTAGGTTAATGACTTAAGAACGCGTTTGTAGCTTAGGCTTTAAGTTCCGGCCTGGCAAGCTTGGTATCTTTGGAAAGGTTGCATAGTGAGGAATTGAGAGATGAAAACCGCAAAATCTTCGGATACTTCCTTCTCGAGATATTCTTGAGTATGCGGACTTTGTTTAGGCGCAACCGCGAGCTTGTTTTTGGAACACCGCCTAGTAATGACAACGGGTAGGGTGATGACTTAAGAACGCGTTTGTAGCTTAGGCCTTAAGTTCCGGCCTGGCAAGCTTGGTATCTTTGGAAAGGTTGCATAGTGAGGAATTGAGAGATGAAAACCGCAAAATCTTCGGATACTTCCTTCTCGAGATATATCTATTGAGTATAGCGGACTCTGTTTAGGCGCAACCGCGAGCTTGTTTTTGGAACACCGCCTAGTCATGACAACGGGTAGGTTGATGACATAAGAACGCGTTTGTAGCTTAGGCTTTAAGTTCCGGCCTGGCAAGCTTGGTATCTTTGGAAAGGTTGCATAGTGAGAAATTGAAAGATGAAAACCGCAAAATCTTCGGATACTTCCTTCTCGAGATATTCTTGAGTATGCGGACTCTGTTTAGGCGCAACCGCGAGCTTGTTTTTGGAACACCGCCTAGTCATGACAACGGGTAGGGTGGTGACATAAGAACGCGTTTGTAGCTTAGGCTTTAAGTTCCGGCCTGGCAAGCTTGGTATTATTGGAAAGGTTGCATAGTGAGGAATTGAGAGATGAAAACCGCAAAATCTTCGGATACTTTCTTCTCGAGATATTCTTGAGTATGCGGACTCTGTTTAGGCGCAACCGCGAGCTTGTTTTTGGAACACAGCCTGTTACGGCAACGGGTAGGGTGATGCTTGACTTAAGAACGCGTTTGTAGCTTAGGCTTTAAGTTCCGGCCTGGCAAGCTTGGTATCTTTGGAAAGGTTGCATAGTGAGGAATTGAGAGATGAAAACCGCAAAATCTTCGGATACTTCCTTCTCGAGATATTCTTGAGTATGCGGACTCTGTTTAGGCGCCACCGCCAGCTTGTTTTTGGAACACCTCCTGTCACGGCAACGGGTAGGTTGATGACTTAAGAACGCGTTTGTAGCTTAGGCTTTAAGTTCCGGCCTGGCAAGCTTGGTATCTTTGGAAAGGTTGCATAGTGAGGAATTGAGAGATGAAAACCGCAAAATCTTCGGATACTTCCTTCTCGAGATATTCTTGAGTATGCGGACTTTGTTTAGGCGCAACCGCGAGCTTGTTTTTGGAACACCGCCTAGTCATGACAACGGGTAGGTTGATGACATAAGAACGCGTTTGTAGCTTAGGCTTTAAGTTCCGGCCTGGCAAGCTTGGTATCTTTGGAAAGGTTGCATAGTGAGGAATTGAGAGATGAAAACCGCAAAATCTTCGGATACTTCCTTCTCGAGATATTCTTGAGTATGCGGACTCTGTTTAGGCGCCACCGCCAGCTTGTTTTTGGAACACAGCCTGTTACGGCAACGGGTAGGGTGATGACTTAAGAACGTGTTTGTAGCTTAGGCTTTAAGTTCCGGCCTGGCAAACTTGGTATCTTTGGAAAGGTTGCATAGTGCAGGAATTGAGAGATGAAAACCGCAAAATCTTCGGATACTTCCTTCTCGAGATATTCTTGAGTATGCGGACTTTGTTTAGGCGCAACCGCGAGCTTGTTTTTGGAACACCGCCTAGTCATGACAACGGGTAGGTTGATGACATAAGAACGCGTTTGTAGCTTAGGCTTTAAGTTCCGGCCTGGCAAGCTTGGTATCTTTGGAAAGGTTGCATAGTGAGGAATTGAGAGATGAAAACCGCAAAATCTTCGGATACTTCCTTCTCGAGATATTCTTGAGTATGCGGACTCTGTTTAGGCGCCACCGCCAGCTTGTTTTTGGAACACAGCCTGTCACGGCAACGGGTAGGTTGATGACTTAAGAACGCGTTTGTAGCTTAGGCTTTAAGTTCCGGCCTGGCAAGCTTGGTATCTTTGGAAAGGTTGCATAGTGAGGAATTGAGAGATGAAAACCGCAAAATCTTCGGATACTTCCTTTTCGAGATATTCTTGAGTATGCGGACTTTGTTTAGGCGCAACCGCGAGCTTGTTTTTGGAACACCGCCTAGTAATGACAACGGGTAGGTTGATGACATAAGAACGCGTTTGTAGCTTAGGCTTTAAGTTCCGGCCTGGCAAGCTTGGTATCTTTGGAAAGGTTGCATAGTGAGGAATTGAGATATGAAAACCGCAAAATCTTCGGATACTTCCTTCTCGAGATATTCTTGAGTATGCGGACTCTGTTTAGGCGCAACCGTGAGCTTGTTTTTGGAACACCGCCTAGTCATGACAACGGGTAGGGTGATGACTTAAGAACGCGTTTGTAGCTTAGGCTTTAAGTTCCGGC
>NC_049985.1:15435636-15437087 GCF_000003815.2 Branchiostoma floridae | reverse complement strand
CTCGAGATATTCTTGAGTATGCGGACTCTGTTTAGGCGCAACCGTGAGCTTGTTTTTGGAACACCGCCTAGTCATGACAACGGGTAGGGTGATGACTTAAGAACGCGTTTGTAGCTTAGGCTTTAAGTATCCGGCCTGGCAAGCTTGGTATCTTTGGAAAGGCTGCATAGTGAGGAATTGAGAGATGAAAACCGCAAAATCTTCGGATACTTCCTTTCTCGAGATATTCTTGAGTATGCGGACTCTGTTTAGGCGCCACCGCCAGCTTGTTTTTGGAACACAGCCTGTCACGGCAACGGGTAGGTTGATGACTTAAGAACGCGTTTGTAGCTTAGGCTTTAAGTTCCGGCCTGGCAAGCTTGGTATCTTTGGAAAGGTTGCATAGTGAGGAATTGAGAGATGAAAACCGCAAAATCTTCGGATACTTCCTTCTCGAGATATTCTTGAGTATGCGGACTTTGTTTAGGCGCAACCGCGAGCTTGTTTTTGGAACGCCGCCTAGTAATGACAAAGGGTAGGGTGATGACTTAAGAACGCGTTTGTAGCTTAGGCTTTAAGTTCCGGCCTGGCAAGCTTGGTATCTTTGGAAAGGTTGCATAGTGAGGAATTGAGAGATGAAAACCGCAAAATCTTCGGATACTTCCTTCTCGAGATATTCTTGAGTATGCGGACTCTGTTTAGGCGCCACCGCCAGCTTGTTTTTGGAACACCTCCTGTCACGGCAACGGGTAGGTTGATGACTTAAGAACGCGTTTGTAGCTTAGGCTTTAAGTTCCGGCCTGGCAAGCTTGGTATCTTTGGAAAGGTTGCATAGTGAGGAATTGAGAGATGAAAACCGCAAAATCTTCGGATACTTCCTTCTCGAGATATTCTTGAGTATGCGGACTTTGTTTAGGCGCAACCGCGAGCTTGTTTTTGGAACACCGCCTAGTCATGACAACGGGTAGGTTGATGACATAAGAACGCGTTTGTAGCTTAGGCTTTAAGTTCCGGCCTGGCAAGCTTGGTATCTTTGGAAAGGTTGCATAGTGAGGAATTGAGAGATGAAAACCGCAAAATCTTCGGATACTTCCTTCTCGAGATATTCTTGAGTATGCGGACTCTGTTTAGGCGCCACCGCCAGCTTGTTTTTGGAACACAGCCTGTCACGGCAACGGGTAGGTTGATGACTTAAGAACGCGTTTGTAGCTTAGGCTTTAAGTTCCGGCCTGGCAAGCTTGGTATCTTTGGAAAGGTTGCATAGTGAGGAATTGAGAGATGAAAACCGCAAAATCTTCGGATACTTCCTTTTCGAGATATTCTTGAGTATGCGGACTTTGTTTAGGCGCAACCGCGAGCTTGTTTTTGGAACACCGCCTAGTAATGACAACGGGTAGGTGGATGACAAAAGAAGGCGTTTGTAGCTTAGGCTTTAAGTTCCGGCCTGGCAAGCTGGTTATTATTGGAAAGGT
>NC_049985.1:15433718-15435536 GCF_000003815.2 Branchiostoma floridae | reverse complement strand
CTTCGGGGACTTCTTCCTCGAGATATTCTTGAGAATGCGGCGTCTTTTTAGGCGCCCCCGCCAGCTTGTTTTTGGAACACAGCTTGTCACGACAACGGGTAGGGTGATGACTTAAGAACGCGTTTGTAGCTGAGGCTTTAAGTTCCGGCCTACCAAGCTGGGTATCTTTGGAAAGGTTGCATCGTGAGGAATTGAGATATGAAAACCGCAAAATCTTCGGATGCTTCCTTCTCGAGATATTCTTGAGTATGCGGACTCTGTTTAGGCGCAACCGCGAGCTTGTTTTTGGAACACAGCCTGTTACGGCAGCGGGTAGGTTGATGCATGACTTAAGAACGCGTTTGTAGCTTAAGGCTTTAAGTTCTAGCCTGGCAAGCTTGGTATTATTGGAAAGGTTGCATAGTGAGGAATTGAGAGATGAAAACCGCAAAATCTTCGGATACTTCCTTCTCGAGATATTCTTGAGTATGCGGACTCTGTTTAGGCGCCACCGCCAGCTTGTTTTTGGAACACAGCCTGTCACGGCAACGGGTAGGTTGATGACTTAAGAACGCGTTTGTAGCTTAGGCTTTAAGTTCCGGCCTGGCAAGCTTGGTATCTTTGGAAAGGTTGCATAGTGAGGAATTGAGAGATGAAAACCGCAAAATCTTCGGATACTTCCTTCTCGAGATATTCTTGAGTATGCGGACTCTGTTAAGGCGCAACCGCGAGCTTGTTTTTGGAACACCGCGTAGTCATGACAACGGGTAGGGTGATGACTTAAGAACGCGTTTGTAGCTTAGGCTTTAAGTTCCGGCCTGGCAAGCTTGGTATTATTGGAAAGGTTGCATAGTGAGGAATTGAGAGATGAAAACCGCAAAATCTTCGGATACTTTCTTCTCGAGATATTCTTGAGTATGCGGACTCTGTTTAGGCGCAACCGCGAGCTTGTTTTTGGAACACAGCCTGTTACGGCAACGGGTAGGGTGATGCTTGACTTAAGAACGCGTTTGTAGCTTAGGCTTTAAGTTCCGGCCTGGCAAGCTTGGTATCTTTGGAAAGGTTGCATAGTGAGGAATTGAGAGATGAAAACCGCAAAATCTTCGGATACTTCCTTCTCGAGATATTCTTGAGTATGCGGACTCTGTTTAGGCGCCACCGCCAGCTTGTTTTTGGAACACAGCCTGTCACGGCAACGGGTAGGTTGATGACTTAAGAACGCGTTTGTAGCTTAGGCTTTAAGTTCCGGCCTGGCAAGCTTGGTATCTTTGGAAAGGTTGCATAGTGAGGAATTGAGAGATGAAAACCGCAAAATCTTCGGATACTTCCTTCTCGAGATATTCTTGAGTATGCGGACTTTGTTTAGGCGCAACCGCGAGCTTGTTTTTGGAACACCGCCTAGTAATGACAACGGGTAGGTTGATGACATAAGAACGCGTTTGTAGCTTAGGCTTTAAGTTCCGGCCTGGCAAGCTTGGTATCTTTGGAAAGGTTGCATAGTGAGGAATTGAGAGATGAAAACCGCAAAATCTTCGGATACTTCCTTCTCGAGATATTCTTGAGTATGCGGACTCTGTTTAGGCGCCACCGCCAGCTTGTTTTTGGAACACAGCCTGTCACGGCAACGGGTAGGTTGATGACTTAAGAACGCGTTTGTAGCTTAGGCTTTAAGTTCCGGCCTGGCAAGCTTGGTATCTTTGGAAAGGTTGCATAGTGAGGAATTGAGAGATGAAAACCGCAAAATTTTTGGATACTTCCTTCTCGAGATATTCTTGATGTATCGCGGACTTTGTTTAGGCGCAACCGCGAGCTTGTTTTTGGAACACCGCCTAGTCATGA
>NC_049985.1:15410417-15432354 GCF_000003815.2 Branchiostoma floridae | reverse complement strand
AGCTGGGTATCTTTGGAAAGGTTGCATAGTGAGAAATTGAGATATGAAAACCGGAAAATCTTCGGAACATGATTAACGAGTATTATCCAAGGTGGATATGCGGACTCTGTTTAGGCGCAACCGCGAGCTTGTTTTTGGAACACAGCCTGTTACGGCAACGGGTAGGGTGATGCATGACTTAAGAACGCGTTTGTAGCTTAGGCTTTAAGTTCCGGCCTGGCAAGCTTGGTATCTTTGGAAAGGTTGCATAGTGAGGAATTGAGATATGAAAACCGCAAAATCTTCGGATACTTCCTTCTCGAGATATTCTTGAGTATGCGGACTCTGTTAAGGCGCAACCGCGAGCTTGTTTTTGGAACACCGCGTAGTCATGACAACGGGTAGGGTGATGACTTAAGAACGCGTTTGTAGCTTAGGCTTTAAGTTCCGGCCTGGCAAGCTTGGTATTATTGGAAAGGTTGCATAGTGAGGAATTGAGAGATGAAAACCGCAAAATCTTCGGATACTTCCTTCTCGAGATATTCTTGAGTATGCGGACTCTGTTTAGGCGCCACCGCCAGCTTGTTTTTGGAACACAGCCTGTTACGGCAACGGGTAGGGTGATGACTTAAGAACGTGTTTGTAGCTTAGGCTTTAAGTTCCGGCCTGGCAAGCTTGGTATCTTTGGAAAGGTTGCATAGTGAGGAATTGAGAGATGAAAACCGCAAAATCTTCGGATACTTCCTTCTCGAGATATTCTTGAGTATGCGGACTCTGTTTAGGCGCAACCGCGAGCTTGTTTTTGGAACACCGCCTAGTCATGACAACGGGTAGGGTGATGACTTAAGAACGCGTTTGTAGCTTAGGCTTTAAGTTCCGGCCTGGCAAGCTTGGTATCTTTGGAAAGGTTGCATAGTGAGGAATTGAAAGATGAAAACCGCAAAATCTTCGGATACTTCCTTCTCGAGATATTCTTGAGTATGCGTACTCTGTTTAGGCGCAACCGCGAGCTTGTTTTTGGAACACCGCCTAGTCATGACAACGGGTAGGGTGGTGACTTAAGAACGCGTTTGTAGCTTAGGCTTTAAGTTCCGGCCTGGTAAGCTTGGTATCTTTGGAAAGGTTGCATAGTGAGGAATTGAGAGATGAAAACCGCAAAATCTTCGGATACTTCCTTCTCGAGATATTCTTGAGTATGCGGACTCTGTTAGGGCGCAACCGCGAGCTTGTTTTTGGAACACCGCGTAGTCATGACAACGGGTAGGGTGATGACATAAGAACGCGTTTGTAGCTTAGGCTTTAAGTTCCGGCCTGGCAAGCTTGGTATTATTGGAAAGGTTGCATAGTGAGGAATTGAGAGATGAAAACCGCAAAATCTTCGGATACTTTCTTCTCGAGATATTCTTGAGTATGCGGACTCTGTTTAGGCGCAACCGCGAGCTTGTTTTTGGAACACAGCCTGTTACGGCAACGGGTAGGGTGATGCATGACTTAAGAACGCGTTTGTAGCTTAGGCTTTAAGTTCCGGCCTGGCAAGCTTGGTATCTTTGGAAAGGTTGCATAGTGAGGAATTGAGAGATGAAAACCGCAAAATCTTCGGATACTTCCTTCTCGAGATATTCTTGAGTATGCGGACTCTGTTTAGGCGCCACCGCCAGCTTGTTTTTGGAACACAGCCTGTCACGGCAACGGGTAGGTTGATGACTTAAGAACGCGTTTGTAGCTTAGGCTTTAAGTTCCGGCCTGGCAAGCTTGGCATCTTTGGAAAGGTTGCATAGTGAGGAATTGAGAGATGAAAACCGCAAAATCTTCGGATACTTCCTTCTCGAGATATTCTTGAGTATGCGGACTCTGTTTAGGCGCAACCGCGAGCTTGTTTTTGGAACACCGCCTAGTCATGACAACGGGTAGGTTGATGACTTAAGAACGTGTTTGTAGCTTAGGCTTTAAGTTCCGGCCTGGCAAGCTTGGTATCTTTGGAAAGGTTGCATAGTGAGGAATTGAGAGATGAAAACCGCAAAATCTTCGGATACTTCCTTCTCGAGATATTCTTGAGTATGCGGACTCTGTTTAGGCGCCACCGCCAGCTTGTTTTTGGAACACAGCCTGTTACGGCAACGGGTAGGGTGATGACTTAAGAACGCGTTTGTAGCTTAGGCTTTAAGTTCCGGCCTGGCAAGCTTGGTATTTTTGGAAAGGTTGCATAGTGAGGAATTGAGAGATGAAAACCGCAAAATCTTCGGATACTTCCTTCTCGAGATATTCTTGAGTATGCGGACTTTGTTTAGGCGCAACCGCGAGCTTGTTTTTGGAACACCGCCTAGTCATGACAACGGGTAGGGTGATGACTTAAGAACGCGTTTTTAGCTTAGGCTTTAAGTTCCGGCCTGGCAAGCTTGGTATCTTTGGAAAGGTTGCATAGTGAGGAAATGAGAGATGAAAACCCCAAAATCTTCGGATACTTCCTTCTCGAGATATTCTTGAGTATGCGGACTCTGTTTAGGCGCAACCGCGAGCTTGTTTTTGGAACACAGGCTGTCACGGCAACGGGTAGGGTGATGACTTAAGAACGCGTTTGTAGCTTAGGCTTTAAGTTCCGGCCTGGCAAGCTTGGTATTATTGGAAAGGTCGCATAGTGAGGAATTGAGACATGAAAACCGCAAAATCTTCGGATACTTCCTTCTCGAGATATTCTTGAGTATGCGGACTCTGTTTAGGCGCAACCGCGAGCTTGTTTTTGGAACACCGCCTAGTCATGACAACGGGTAGGGGTGGTGACTTAAGAACTGCGTTGGTAGCTTAGGGCTTAAAGTTCCGGGCCTGGCAAGCTTGGTATTATTGGAAAGGTTGCATAGTGAGGAATTGAGAGATGAAAACCGCAAAATCTTCGGATACTTTCTTCTCGAGATATTCTTGAGTATGCGGACTCTGTTTAGGCGCAACCGCGAGCTTGTTTTTGGAACACAGCCTGTTACGGCAACGGGTAGGGTGATGCATGACTTAAGAACGCGTTTGTAGCTTAGGCTTTAAGTTCCGGCCTGGCAAGCTTGGTATCTTTGGAAAGGTTGCATAGTGAGGAATTGAGAGATGAAAACTGCAAAATCTTCGGATACTTCCTTCTCGAGATATTCTTGAGTATGCGGACTCTGTTTAGGCGCCACCGCCAGCTTGTTTTTGGAACACAGCCTGTCACGGCAACGGGTAGGTTGATGACTTAAGAACGCGTTTGTAGCTTAGGCTTTAAGTTCCGGCCTGGCAAGCTTGGTATCTTTGGAAAGGTTGCATAGTGAGGAATTGAGAGATGAAAACCGCAAAATCTTCGGATACTTCCTTCTCGAGATATTCTTGAGTATGCGGACTTTGTTTAGGCGCAACCGCGAGCTTGTTTTTGGAACGCCGCCTAGTAATGACAAAGGGTAGGGTGATGACTTAAGAACGCGTTTGTAGCTTAGGCTTTAAGTTCCGGCCTGGCAAGCTTGGTATCTTGGAAAGGTTGCATAGTGAGGAATTGAGAGATGAAAACTGCAAAATCTTCGGATACTTCCTTCTCGAGATATTCTTCAGTATGCGGACTCTGTTTAGGCGCAACCGCCAGCTTGTTTTTGGAACACAGCCTGTCACGGCAACGGGTAGGGTGATGACTTAAGAACGCGTTTGTAGCTTAGGCTTTAAGTTCCGGCCTGGCAAGCTTGGTATTATTGGAAAGGTTGCATAGTGAGAAATTGAAAGATGAAAACCGCAAAATCTTCGGATACTTTCTTCTCGAGATATTCTTGAGTATGCGGACTCTGTTTAGGCGCAACCGTGAGCTTGTTTTTGGAACACCGCCTAGTCATGACAACGGGTAGGGTGATGACTTAAGAACGCGTTTGTAGCTTAGGCTTTAAGTTCCGGCCTGGCAAGCTTGGTATTATTGGAAAGGTTGCATAGTGAGGAATTGAGAGATGAAAACCGCAAAATCTTTGGATACTTCCTTCTCGAGATATTCTTGAGTATGCGGACTCTGTTTAGGCGCAACCGCGAGCTTGTTTTTGGAACACAGCCTGTCACGGCAACGGGTAGGGTGATGACTTAAGAACGCGTTTGTAGCTTAGGCTTTAAGTTCCGGCCTGGCAAGCTAAGTATCTTTGGAAAGGTTGCATAGTGAGGAATTGAGAGATGAAAACTGCAAAATCTTCGGATACTTCCTTCTCGAGATATTCTTCAGTATGCGGACTCTGTTTAGGCGCAACCGCGAGACAGGCTGTGTTCCAAAAACAACACAGCACGAAAACGAATATTTAAGCATACTTTCCGAGATACTTAAATGTAGCCTAAAGGTGGGAAAATATTTCCGCAGAGATTACGGTATCGTAACGACCACGGAAACCATGGTTCTACATTTCCGTAACCTTTCCGTAATCGTTAAGGCAGATTAAATACATGTAATATTTTTACATAACCTTCAAGCATCCTTATATGTGCCGTATATGAAACGGGTATTGCTTATGTACAGAAAACATCTACAGGCTTTGAACCGACCATACGTTCACATACAATCAGTTGACCTTCGCCTTTTTTTTATTTTCGTGGTTCTCTAAAGTGGAAATTACCAATAGGAGATGATATCTTTTCGTTGCCCTTCCGTTACAATTGATCTCATTAACATACTCTTATTAGTATAGGTCTATAGAGACCTCCCCCTTTTATGTATAGGTGCAAAAAAGGATGTCAGAATGGTACCGTTTATTTTTAAGAAGAGGCATTGCTTAAGAGTATTTTCCGCTCAATATACCACATGCGCCGTTCAATAAAGCAGCGGCTTCAAATGAATAGCTCCTGCTGTGTTTGCGTGTTAAGTTTTAAAACCAAGAAAAGAAAATCTCCTCCTGTGTGAAAGCTACATATAAGAGATACAATCTTTCCGATGTCTTTCCGTTACATTTGAGCTGACTTTACATAAAAGGGGGGAGGTTTAAGTAACAGTTGTGTTTAGCTTAACCTTGGCTAAACAGCGTACAAAGGGGATGGTGTTTTTCAAGTTCAAATTTATTCGCCGTCAACTATGAATAACGAACAACGCGGCATTGAATTTCTAATTAGCAGCTCCCAGAAGAGGCCAGTCATGTGTTGGGCGTTATCCAATGACAGACAAAGGTGGGTTTTTTAAACCTAACGAATATGCCATAATTTATAGAAGAAACCAGTTTGCAGGGCGTCTGTTTCGGGTCAAGTCAAGAAGGAGCCTTGGACCCGTTTCAACACACGGATTATCGGCGTGGCTTTGCCGCAAATGGATTCCAACGGAACTACAGGACGGAACGGACATAACCATAGGACACTCACGGCTTGCCGGAAACGGAGTACGTATGCTGGAGAGTCTTCAACGGGGCACAACTCAGGGTAAAATTCAAGACTGTGTCGTCTTGACCAGCATAAGCTGGCGTAGACATGGAGAGCACGGCCTGTTCATCACAAAACAGTACCCGTCTTCGGGAATCTCAGCGGATTTTTCCTAATGTGATGGCCAGATGGAACTATGTTGCTTGAAATGACGTCTTTCCAGGCGTATCGCCCGACACTGGACTCCAAATTGTGGACTTAAATGTAGCGGAGATTCGTGCATGGATATTGTACACCGATTGTTCCCTCGGTCGACCAATCCAAGTCCACAATTACAATCACAAGATAGTTTAGACGGCGAAGCCATACAATGTAGATACCGGTGTAGGTATGATTCACACCAAATAAGACACGCATACCCGATGCAAAAGTTCCAATTTAAGCCACACAAAACACATAAAGCCTACCTAAAGATGCGGAAAGGTTTAAACTTACGCCGCCTTTACTAAAAATAAATGACAACTATAGTCCAAGGAAAGATCACGGAAAGCGTTCGGATAAGTAAGTTTCTGCACTTCTTCACGTGCCTTTCAGGGTGTGTAAACGACACATAAACGTGGGGAAATCGTGACGGAAATCGACTGTAAATGTGGTCAAAAGATCACGGAAAGGTCTTAAGAAACGCGTGCTTTCCGCCCGTATAGGTTACGAAAAACTGTCATTAACGACGCCTTTAAGCGTCTAATAGTTGCGGAAAGGCACGTGAAGGAGTGCGGAAACGTACATATAAGTGCATTAAAGGGAATCTTTACGTTCACGGATAGATGTCGTTAAGTTGCGGAAAGGGTGCAGAAAGGTCTTAATAAACGCGTGCTTTCCGCCCGTATAGGTTACGAAAGACTGTCATTAACGACGCCTTTAAGCGTCTAATAGTTGCGGAAAGGCACGTGAAGGAGTGCCGAAACGCACATTTAAGTGCCAACGTAAAGGTAACATTAAAGGGAACCTTTACGTTCACGGATAGATGTCGTTAAGTTGCGGAAAGGGTGCAGAAACGTCGCGTTTACGTTGAGTTTAAGCTTGCTTAAATACCAGATTTCGTGCTGTGCAAAGATTAAACATGTCGTGTGTTTTACAGTAATACGCAACATTTCATATACGTTTTGGCAACATAAGCTAAACGGAGGAGGTCTCCCCATGTTCACTTAAACTGCCTTGATTCAAAGATTAAACATGTCGTATGTTTAACAGAAATACGCAAGATTTCATATACCTCTTGGCAACATATAAGCTAAACGGGGGAACCCCCCCTTCTTTGCGTAAACGGCGGTTCGAAATAGATTACAGATGCCGTATATTCAACAGAAAAACGCAGTATTTAATGTACTCGTAACGTAAGGGAGCGCATATAAGCTAAACGTAAGAGGTATTCCCTGTTCTAATAAAAAAATTGCGCACAGAAAGATCGAATACGTCATATGCTTTCGGAACAAACAACATAGAAGAATATTGTAATTGACTTTTCTGAGGTATTAACATAACATTTTGTCCCGGAAAACGCAATTGTCAGTTTTGACAGTAAATCTTGCCACTGTTTTAAAACTGCAGATCTACATGTAGATGACGCAATGCTTTATCAAACGCAGACAAAGGCTTATTATATCTAACATAGCCGAGGTAAGTTTGGTAAACAGATCTAGAGAAACGGTATTTGTCAGTTTTATATTAAAAAACTTGAAATATTACCACAGTGGTAAAACAGTAAAACGGATTATTACCTCCATGAAATGTCATGGAGGTTATATTTTACCCTGCGTTTGTGTGTCTGTCTGTGTGTTTGTGTGTGTGTGTGTAAACAAGATAACTCAAGAATGGCTGGGTGGATCGGTTTCATACTTGGTGTGTTGGTAGTGTGTGATGAAAGCTAGAAATGATTAGATTTTGGGCCCCCTAGCGGCTCCCCTTGGTACTGCAGCGCAACTTCCGGTTTTGCTATCTCGGTGTTCTAAACATGCTATGGTCACGATTTTTGAGTATTAGATAGCTCTTGTGCTCAGGAAGAAATGACATAAGTTTGGGCCCCCTAGCGTCTAGTTTTGGGATAGCAGGGGCATTTTTGTCAAAAACTTCTGAAGAGGATAACTCAAGAAGGGAACAACGGATTTTCACCATTTTTGGTATGTAGGTACCTTAGACAATGTTGTACACGATAAGATACTAATTATGCAAAATAGGAGTACATTTGCATAATTAATGAGAATATTCTATAATAGCAGTTTTTTCAATGTATCTCTTGTTTCAGACATGCTATGGTCTTGACATTTGGCTGGTAGATAGCTTGCATGGTCATGACAAAGTGGGGCTGGTTTCAGCCCCCTAACATTTAATTTCGGAACTGCAGGGGCGTTTTTGTCCAGACATTCTAAAGAGGATAACTGCAGAAAGGATTGACGAATTGGCATCATTTTAGGCATGCAGGTAGCCTGGGCAAAGATGTTCATAATAATATGCATGTTATGTAAATGAGGACTAAATTTGCATAATTAATGAGGGAATTGTATAATTCCATTGTTTGCAATAACTGGACTTCAATAAATGTAACACTTGTCAATTATGATAGGTGGAATATAAGCAGAAACCAAATATGGTAATGAGGCATTAATTTGCATAATTTATGTAAAAATGACAAAACCGCCGATTGATTAATGATTTTATAATTTTGACATGTGTATGTTAGTCAATGATGAATAACTGCATGCATAAATCATGTTAATGTGTTAGTCAATTGCATGAAATTCACAAAAGCTCTAAATATTTTTTTATAACTTTTTTAAACATTTAAGTTGTCTTTTCGGCATACTAAAATACATGTAAAATTCACGTAAAGAAACACGACAGATTAAGTTACATTTACAAACGCTGAAATCTTACGTAAAGGCCAGATGTATGTTTCCAATGCCTTTAATAGATCTTAAAATCTTCTGAAATATTTCTCCGCCTTTAAGGTTTTTATACGTATCTCTGAAACTTGGCTTAAATAGTTGTTTTCGTGCTGTGCTGGTCTCACTAAGTTGGTGTATTACTCCGAGTGGGTACCCTAACATAGACCCGAATCAAAAAATAAACGGCTGAATGGACGAGTGTTTTTAGCGTAGAGAAATTCCCTTTTAGCCAGCGGAACTGATCTCAAAAGTTAGATTAGTGAAAGCTTGTTTGTAACTGAAGAAATTAGCAGGTAAAGCGTTGCAGCCGCGCACTAGGTCGGAGGTACACAGTCCTGGGTTCTGAGTGGTGCGGTTGTACATTAGAAGCGAAAAAGTGCCTTTTGTGGGGATTAATTAATCGTAGCTTGTAACTGCTATAAAAAAGAACCTACGTATAGTTGACGTTGGAAAGTTTTCCCCCACGAGGGGAATATAGGGTAAATGTGCTCAACATAGAATAAAAAATCTGCTAAAATTTTACGTAGCTTCATTATGAACGCGCCCATTTAAACCACGAATTATAACATAGAAGTCTATGGGAAAAAGAAACTCATCAATGAGACCTTCTGCCAAGGCCAGGTATACGTATACATGTGACGTTACAAGACACTTACGTCATTTAGCGGTTGTTATCAGTACTGGGTCGAAAGCCCGTAACTGCAGTCCGAATATTTTGCAGTTCTTATTAGAATAGTTTGTCACTTACAATTCTATCCATTGTTATATCGCTCTGTCTGTATCATTGTGTCATGTCGCAACTAGCCCTCGGAACTTGCAAATCAAATCCATTATCACAAAAGAAGAACATAAGTGAGGCATATTATACAATGTATACATCTGCTTGGAGAAGTGAGTTGGTACCAAGTGGTTCTTATTAGAATGCGTAATCCCTTCTTCCACTTTTATCCATTGTTATTTCGCTCTGTTTTCATACGTTTTTACCTCCATGAAATGTCATGGAATGGAGGTAATATATTTTCTGTTATGTGTCTCTGTCTTTGAACAAGATTACTCTAGAACGGCTGGATGGATTGGTTTCATACTTGTTGTGTTGGTGGGGTGTGATGAAAGCTCGAATCGATGAGATTTTGAGCGCCGTATCTGTCGTTATAATTGATGTAATAATATCAGAAATCACCCCTATATCTGCGATATATTGGAACAGGCATCGTGCTTTAAGTGTTTGTTAATGGGCTTAGCTCCAAGCAGATGGTGAGGTGATTTGTATGACAGCTGCTTGGGGAACCCCGAGGTTTTTTGAATACTAGTATGATAATTAGTTTTATTTATGTCTGCTTAGGATATCATGGAGATGTGAAGCGTAAGTATAATTGTAAGAAGTTGAGGTACATTTAACGGTAATGCTTACACGGGCACTTTAAGGCCTGTGACAATTTTGGTCGAACAGGAAATTCGAACCACTGCGTGACCTTAGGTAACCCCGCCGGGCCGGAGCGTTTTAGAACGGTCCAATGTCAGTATCTAATGTTACATTGCGAAAACAGGAACTTACGATGTATGGGTTACACTAACTACTTTTTAAGACTTATTAATGTTGAGTGTTAAAGATATTGATCTAGTATTTATTAGATATCGACATAACTAGCAGCGGTTAACAAAAGGGCACCCCCGCGAGAGCTGCAAGTGGTACAGTCCGAACATGAGTTCCGACCTCCCGGGGTGTGGAGTGGCGGGAAAACAGCGAGGCGCTCATACTTCAAGGAAACAGCAAAATAATGCTATAAATCGATATTTCTAGCCCAAAATGATTGTATGGCAGTTGACTGATGCCTTATAAGGCTAACTGCTTGCGAAATTTCGCATTGATACAACAGCGATTTAATAGATACAGACATGAAACATTCATATTTTACCATCGGTTTATGTTACGTACAGTCAAGCATGTCTTACTTGGACGCAGTTCTTGTAGGGTAAGTAGTGTTTCGTCGGCCCCTGCCCACATCAGGGCACCAGTTTTATTACGAGTTTTGTGCAGATTTAGGTTCATTAAGCCTCAGACCTTCGGAAATCAAGCGGGTCTTCTTGCAATATCTTTTATTTCCGTGGCTGTATTGATATTTGTACGAAAAATACCTAAAAATTGTCAAAAAATTCTGTTTTTGCCCCAAAATGAAGCCTTACCTAGGTATAGCGGCAAGATCCCCAGGCATATTAGATATCACAGAGATATAATCTATTACTCCAGAAAATATGACTCAGTTAGATTATCATTTCATAGTGGGCACAGACCCATTTTAATAGCATCCCTATTTTTTACCAAAAAATGTTTTTTTAAACCCAAAATATTGAGGATCCACAATTTTCTTGTCATCATATTTTGAATATTGGTGAATTACGTTAACTGGCCAAAAATTGTTGAAAACAGGTGGTTACATCAAAAGTTGTGGCCATATAACTGCTCGACTGAGAATCTACAGGTGTCACAGGCCTTAAACTGCCTGTGGAGAGACCATCCTCCCTGCCATGGGGATTAAGTCTCTTAATGATTTCTACTCAGACGACCCACTGGACAACTGGTTTTATGACTCAGTAACACCGCGCGGTTTTGCGTTTGATGGAGCCATGCCACATGCATGCAAGACTCCCTTGGGTAGGGGTAGAAACAGCACAGGAACAAGCGAACTCATCCGCACACCAAGCAACATGACCAACGTTCTAAAAGAAGACCTTACTCTCCATTTAAACAAAGGCTACCATCTCGCTACCATACTGGGAAATGTGTCTCTTATAACAGGAGACCATGGCTTGGTAGATGAGTACAGGTCGTTATGGACTCAGCAACTTCAAGACACTAATGACAGAGTTCCGCTGTTAATGGCAATTAATTTATTGGGTGATAATGTATCGAATTTTGAAATCCAGCCTCTCACAACTGAACTGAGAAATGTCAAGAAAGAAATTTATCGGTTTTCAAGCCTTGCAGTGTCCTTTTGGGCGCTACTTAATAACATACAACCGACCACAATCTGGGAGACCATTCAGGAGTTAAAAAACCGTGGAGTCGTCAACAGTGAGAACGCACATCACTTGATGGTACTGGTCAGTATCTCAGCAGAACTGAGGCTGCGGACATACATGAACAATCGTGGTCAGGTGGAAAACATGTCAGTCTTATGGTCAATGTCGACCGATACGGGTATTGAAGAGAAACTACAGAGAGTGTTTTACATCTCAAATGCAAAACAGCTCATGAGATATTATTATACAGAAAGACCCCTGAAGCACTTTATGTCACAGATGACGGACATCCAGCCAGTTAAAGAGCCGTCAATCTTATTCGACAATTCTTCAGAGCTGAAAGCAGAGGTATATAAAAGCCTGTGTGATTTCGAAAATTTTAAGACATGCGCAGAAAAAACGGTACACAAGTATATAAAGAAATATGGTGAAAACACTGCGGACAGTGATTTTGCAGAAACGCTTGAGAACTTGGCCTTTGCTTTGGGGACCCTTGGTGATCACGAAAAGGCTGTTTGCCATTGTGAACAGTCACTACTGATTAGGTGGAGTATAAATTTGGAGAACACTGTACTTCCCGACGTCGCCCGCTCACTTGACAATTTGGGTGAAGCCTGTAGCAACCTTGGGGATTACAAAAAGGCGATCAGCTATTATGAACAGGCGCTTCAGATGATGCGGGCTATCTATGGTGATGACACGGCACATCAAGACATCGTCATTACACTTAACAACTTGGGTATTGTCTGGGGCAACCTTGGTGATCACAGAAAGGCAGAGAGCTACTATGAACAGTCACTACAGATGGTGATAAGTATCTATGGCAAGAACACCGCACATCCTGCCATTGCCGAGTTGCTTGGCAACTTGGGTATTGTCTGGTTTGGCCTTGGTGATCACAGAAAGATGGTCAGCTATTATGAACAGGCACTACAGATGAATCGATGTATCTATGGTGAGGACACTGCACATCCTGCCATCTCCAGGTCACTTAACAACTTGGGTGAAGCCTGGAGAGTCCTTGGTGATCTCAGAATGGCAGTTAGCTACCATGAACAGTCACTACAGATGAGGCGGAGTATTTACGGTGTTGACACTGCACATCCTTACATCGCCCTCTCACTTAACAACTTGGGTAACGCCTGGAGTGACCTTGGTGATCACAGAACGGCAGTCAGCTATTATGAACAGTCACTGCAGATGAGGCGGAGTATCTATGGTGAGAACACCGCACATCCTGACATCGCCGACTCATTTAACAATTTGGGTAACACCTGGAGTAAACTCGGGGACGACAGGAAGGCGATCAGCTATTATGAACAGTCGTTGCAGATGAGACGGAGTATCTATGGTGAGGACACCGCACATCCTGCCATCGCCGACTCACTTAACAACTTGGGCAACGCCTGGAGTAACCTTGGGGATCACAGAAAGGCGGTCAGCTATTTTGAACAGTCACTGCAGATGAAGCGGAGAATCTTTAGTGAGAACACTGCACATCCTGACATCGCCGCCTCCCTTAACAACTTGGGTAACGCCTGGAGAAACCTTGGGGATTACAAAAAGGCGGTCAGCTATTTGGAAAATGCAGTTAAGATAATGAGGAGCAGCTATGGTGAGGACTCCGTGCATCGTGACGTCGCCGCCTCTCTTAACAACTTGGGTAGCACCTGGAGAAGCCTTGGAAATCATAGAAAGGCGGTCTACTATTATCAACAGGTACTAAACATGATGGGGAGTATCTGTGGTGAGGAAACTGCACATCCTGACATCGCTGCCTCTCTTAACAACCTGGGTGCCGCCTGGATTGACCTTGGGGATCACAGAAAGGCGATCAGCTATTATGAACAGTCATTACAGATGCAGCAATGTATCTACGGTGAGGACACCGCACATCCTGACATCGCCACCTCACTTAACAACTTGGGTGACGCCTGGGGCAACCTTGGGGATCATAGAAAGGCGGCCGGCTATAATGAACAGTCACTACAGATGAGGCGGGGTATCTATGGTGAGGACACTGCACATCCTGACATCGCTGCCTCTCTCAACAACTTCGGTCGGGCCTTGGAAGGAGTTGGTGATCATAAAAAGGCGGTCAGTTATTACGAACAGTCACTACAGATGAACCGGAGTATATATGGTAAAGGCACTTCACATCCTGACATCACTGCCTCACTTAACAACTTGGGTATTGTCTGGAGTAACCTCGGGGATCACAGAAAGGCGATCAACTATCATGAACAGTCACTGCAGATGAAGCGGGATATCTATGGCGAGAACACCGCACACCCTGAGATTGTAAAATCGCTTAACAATTTGTGTGTCGCCTGTAGAGATCTCGGTGATTACGAAAAGGCCAGTTACTATCTTCAACTGGAAGAACAACTGAAACAGGTCATTACAGATTCAGATAATTAGCAGTACACCCCCTCTTCTATCCACATAGTAGTTGTAAATGACCACTCCTATTAACGGAATATCTCACTTTCCAACATTTCCATTTTCTTTACAAGATGTCACACAAGTGAGTACCATTACATATGCATGGTAGATCATGGAATGAAATTTATAATACATTTTTCTGTTATCTGGTGGCTGTACAGCTCAATGTCGTTGTGATTATCATTGTTTGATCCGTACTACTGTTAGATTCGGGTGATGATCTGTTTGCTTTAAGCTTGTTGTATATACGTTATATACGCTTGTTGTCAGCGAAAAATGTACGAGGGGTGATAATGACTCAAAAAGAAGGTGCACAACTCACAATCATAATGATTGTGAATTATCATATAGCCAGGGGTCGTGGGCCAATCAGAAGGCCCCATTTCATGCTGGTTATGACGCCGTAACATCCGTGCATTAAATTTTTGATTATCACATATGTGATAAAACTTTTGAAAGTTTAAACCAATCAGGAGGACAGACATACAGGACGCTGGCCAATCAGAATGAGATATCCAGGAATCGTCCATCTGCCAAGATAGGGGAATAAGTACAGGCATGGCAGGGGGGATGGCTCCCTCTATTAACATCGGTAGTGCGTGTTTCTTTGTTCAAAGAAAACATTTGCTGTCTTAAAACAACATTGAATTACCTATATTATTTAAGATAATAACATCTATTTCAAGTCATGTCCAATTTAAACTGCAAATATTTGCACCCCGCCCATTCAAGTTCAGACGACAATAACACCACGGTCCGCCATTGAGTAGCGGCCATGGCGCTGGAGGACCAAAATGCTACCTTTCTTCGGAGAAGTCGTGTCTGTGTTCGTAGTGAACAAGATTCTGTGAAGCACAGGGATCCCGGAATACCTCAGGAAAGCCGGTAGAGATTTAGCGTCTGATACGAACGAACTCGACAAACTGGAGAATTGGCGAGTGGAGAAATACGGAGCGTGCAACAGTTTGTAACATAATGAATCGACTTTGTTCTTATTTTAAGCCTTGGAACAGAAATACATTTCACGTACAAGTTTTATGTTGTTCAAATTCACTGTTCAAATGTATGTACTGAATAAAAGATGTATGTTTTAGAAAAGAATTTGTCGCTCCTACTCAACTGGAAACTCTACACTACTCTAATCTACTCAGTGTGGGTAGGCTATATGATGATAGGGTTAATGACCCACCTGTTCCTCGGTATATATGGTGTCATAACTTCGCTCACTCGGTGGTTTTATTCGGTGGTTATAGCAAAGGACCAGGCGTTATGACACCATATACACCTCGGGGCGGGTCATTAACCCTTAATTATAAATCTTGATATGAATGCCTACCAAAGTTCAAATAATTGTGAGCATTCCTTTTTTGTATATTTCATGGCACAAGGATTGCCACCCACATTGTTCACAGTTCATCCTTATTTACTACGTTATACGGGGCTGTACGTATATAATTACAACCTGCCCCTCCCAACAAAAGAGGTCAGTTGAATGTTGGTCGGGCCGCTTTATGCGCGAGTTACATTGTTCTCACCACTTACTTACTGATCTTTGAACGGACGTCGTCTGGAACATAGCTAGATGACCACAATGATTTGAAATTGGATTGTCATTGATAACATACTATATGATAATGACGCCTTGGAATTTGTGTTGTGCGCACTTTTCCTCGGGTGAGGCCGAGAACTTATTGACCTCGTAGTTTAGGGTAGAAGTCGGAACCCAAGCCGTAAAGATTCTAATTCTGCTTCAAGGTAATCCATCAGACCCTTGTTATTGGTTTGGTGTGTGTTTAGTATAATATTATCTATATTACGTAGTGTATGTATACATGTATAGACATTTTATCCGGTTGTTATATGTGATTATGGGTGGATTGAAATTCTGCCTCGTGGATATGTCTTGCAAATATTAGAATTTATAAAAAAATATAAGTTTTAAGCATATACAACAAATATATCAATTGAAAGCCATAGATAAGTACTGAGAAAGTATAATGTGATTATTACACAACTGAAGGCAACTGTGTTTATGTCATGTCTTTGAGACTGAAAACGTGTTTGAATGTAAGCTATAAGGTAGTCCGCTGAGCATGCACTTTAACGTTTTGTAATGGGATTTGCTAGACTGTATATATACTAGGTGTGTCCAGTACATGGTCGAGTCAATTATAACCGTCTTAGCGTGCCTATTTATTTTATTGTGTGGATCAAAGAGATTTGACTATCTAAACCACACAATAGAGTCACGGAACCTTATCATACATAGAAAATCGCTAGAATATCAAGATTATTTCAATCCAATGTTTAAGTCAAGATTGTAAATAGAATTCTTCCTTTAGTAGCTCTTCAAACACGTAAAACACGTATCCCCAAATTTTAGATGTCTGCATAGTACATCCTGATCCGGGATTGACATAGTTTTAGGACCAAACCTAATCTTAGGACTTACGTTGGTCTTCTCTCCAAATCTGGATGTACGTGTTTTACATGTTTTTAAGAGTCACTGATTGTAAATCATTCTAATGAATTCCTCATACACGATCGCTGAACCTCTTCAACGATAAGTCAATATTTACTTTAACTTGTAAATACACATGAAAATATCCAAGATACTGTATAACTATAGATAAAATTAAGAATCAATATTGAGTTATGTGATTAGTATATAATTTGTGTAATAAAAACCAATGGGTTTTATCACAGTGTTCTCCAGAGCCAGTTTTCACCATGTACAGCTTTGTTGTAAAATACGTGTAAAGAGAATCTTCTTAGTAGCGTGTTGCAAAGGGTCCATTGTATATTCTGACATTATGTCTTTAAGTGTAACATCATAATTTGATACCACACTGATTTGATTTTATCAAGGAGATTCTATGGAAGACATTGTCTGGTCACCCGTAAACTAATGCGTGCAATAAACTATGCAAAAAGAAAGATTATAACAAATTTCTCTGAAATTCAAGTGAAAACGAAGGTTGTAAGAATAATAAACCATCAAAAGGATTGGATGATAAACATGTATCTCCAAAAAATTATAATTGCTCCTATTGGATATTGTCACTGTTTTGCTTTCAAATGTCTATGCTTGAATTCATATATACGGGTTCATTATCGAAAACAAACTGGAGTTCGACTATGCCACGCTCCTGCGAAATGATTATTGACTATTGTTTTATTCTGTTGTAGTTCATTTCATTGATTATGGAACCATGACCTGTGTACTACTAGTATGTGGTGAACATGACTAGCATATGGCAAATATACAACTGCGAAAACGCAGACCAAAGAATAGTCGTGGAGAATGGTTACATATTAACGTAACCACAGTTATACTTATCTGCATTCGACTTCCTATGTCAGTGATGCATATATAAATTTTCATTCTTATATCTTGCAGTGAGACTACTACTAGTATTTGCTCCATCACCCTTACTGCCATAATTCATTACTTGTCTCTCACTACGACCGTCATCCTTCCCAAAGAAAGTCTAACACTGGGAACGCGTGTGAACTTCTGACTTCTCATCAGGCACGTCAAATCAACCACATAATTTTTACTTACATTACATGACGTAACTATCTCTATTTAACATCAACAACAATCTAAACCTCCAAGCTACTGTTTAAATACAAACATTAAGGCGGGCGTTGGTTTGGGGTCTTCGGGGGTGAGATTTATGATCGTGTTGCCTACAGCCGGGGTGTTTGGATCAACATGACACAACATCCACCTCCCACCAACTACTATACAATACGTAAACAAACATCAAACATCAAACTTTCAATATAAAAATAATGAAAGCCAAAGAATTTACACAATCTAACGTTACATATTCCCCTACTCACACAATTAATGTATCATCAACACACATATTGTCTTATTGAGACCTACCCATATACGAAACATCAAATCAATCCATTCAGACGTTCTCTAGTCATCTTGCGGACAGACATCGTAGACATCGACCGGACATACAAACAGCAGTCACTACAAAACCTACGTTTCATGGACGTTAAATATAAATAGAAGTTAACAATGGCAGATAGAAGTTAACAATGGCAGATCGTGCTAGCACTTGCTGTCTGGTCTTAACACTGAAGCAGTGACTAAGAACAAATGTAGATACATGAAAGTCGCAATCCCCTTTCTTAACGTCTATTGCCCTTTCCTAAAGACTACCACCACTTTCCTCACGTGTATCACGTTATGACGTGGACCAATGACGTTGCCTGAATGTAGCTGAGAGGTTTGGGAACTTTCTACCCCCGAGAAGGGCAGCGAATGTGTCAGCTGATTCGAACGTGTCAGATGTCGACTCTGGCCCAAGTCAAGTTATGGAAAAAACAGAGGCACGAAGTCTTGTATCAAATATGTGCTTCTAAAATGCAAGTCGTGCTTTGAAGCACATCGTGGATATCCAGAGCATGTCATAGGTGAACCGTACGTCCAGTAGCGTCCCTAGATTGTGCGTCCATATACTGTAAATGCATTTAAGTTCGAGGAGATTTAATTTCGCTGTAGCGGTAAAGAGGACTTTTCACGGTGGTTTTAAGTTCGCGGTAGGACCATGCACTGTAGTCTCTTACTGCCATGGAAAAATGTTCGCGGTGGTTTTAAGTTCGCGCGGTGAAGCGGCCACCGCGAAAATCGTGAACATTAAACCACCGCGAAAGTTTCTGCATTTACAGTAACCCCCGTAGCTACCATACCACCAGTAGTGACTATATGTGCAGTAGTGTCCGTACCCCCAGTAGTGTCCCTAACCCATGTTGCGTCCGTACTCCCAGCATTGACAATACCCCCTATAGTGACCATACCCCCAGTAGTGTCCATAACTTCAGTAGTGTCCTTACCTCCAGTAGTGTCCGTACCACCATTAGTGTCCATAACTCCAGTAGTGTCCTTACCTCCAGTAGTGTCCCTAACCCATGTTGCGTCCGTACTCCCAGTATTGACAATACCCCCTATAGTGACCATATCCCCAGTAGTGTCCATAACTCCAGTAGTGTCTTTACCCCCAGTAGTGTCCATAACTCCAGTAGTGTCCTTACCTCCAGTAGTGTCCGTACCCCCAGTAGTGTCCATAACTCCAGTAGTGTCCTTACCTCCAGTAGTGTCCGTACCCCCAGTAGTGTCCATAACCCCAGTAGTGTCCGTACCCCCAGTAGTGTCTGTACCCCCAGTAGTGTCCGTACCTCCAGTAGTGTCCGTACCCCCAGTAGTGTCTGTACCTCCAGTAGTGTCTGTATCCTCAGTAGTGTCCGTGCCCCCAGTAGTGTCCGTACCCCCAGTAGTGTCTGTACCCCAGCATTGCCCGTACCCCCAGTAGTGTCCGTACCCCCAGTAGTGTCTGTACCCCAGCATTGCCCGTACCCCCAGTAGTGTCCGTACCCTCAGTAGTGTCCGTACCCCCAGCAGTGTCTGTACCCCCAGTAGTGTCTGTACCCCCAGTAGTGTCTGTACCCCAGCATTGCCCGTACCCCCAGCAGTGTCTGTACCCCCAGTAGTGTCCGTACCCCCAGCAGTGTCCGTACCCCCAGCAGTGTCTGTACCCCCAGTAGTGTCTGTACCCCCAGCATTGTCCGTACCCCCATTAGTGCCTGTTCTAATAGCTACATAGAGCCAGTTCCAACTGTTAACTAGTGCAACCCTGCGCCAGACTTACCAGCTCCATGGTGCTGGCTCGACACGCTTTGAATGCATACAATTGGTTAACGTCACTCTCAAGAAAATGTTTATAGCCCTCTGTCGTTTGAACAGTAGACAACAGCAGCCTCATAGCCACATTTCCATCATCTCTTCCGGGAAGGAGAATCACAGCTTCGTCCAAAGTTTTTAAAAAATCTGCACCTGCAGTTCCAAAAAAGTAGGGGGCCCAAACTCACAGCACTTACTCTCTGCCCCAGTGGCTATCTACCACTCAAAAGCACGACCACAACACGAGATGTCAAAAACAGAACAGGAGATATCAAAAATGGAAGTTCTACTGCAGTACCTTAGCAAGCCGCTAGCGGGCCCGTTATCGAACTTGACCTTCGTTTTTCTGACCCCTACCCACCTACCAAATATCATCGGGAACCATTCAAGGCTTCTTAAGCTATGCTGTTCACACAAACAAACACACAGACAGACAGACAGGCAGACAAACACACTCAAAACATAACCTTTTGGCGAAGGTTACAATGTATCTCATCATACCTGTGGTATGGCTGAAATATAGATACCCCTGTTATACATGAAACAGCGCCCGTATCGCCTTAGGATATTTTTTGTGGTAAACAACACCCACCTTTGACACTGGACCGGTTCTTCTGCATTTGTCCTTGGTTACCGCATGAGGATCAAACCCACAAACTGGGCAGATCGGCAGAACTTCGAGCTCCAGACGGCAGTATCTTGGCTAAAACTCAGGACACTTCTGAATATTTTCGGCTCATCAACTCAAAGGCGGTATGTGAGTTTTTAAAATCGTTTAGATTTGTGTTTTATCAATCATTTCCATATGTACATGCTGTGCACATACCAACCAGACACCGGCAACGATTAGCCATGTCACCATTTTTCGAGTAAGGCGATTTGTTATAGCTTGCCCCAACCCTCCCAGCTAAACACTGGCCTTTTGTTTAGACAACCTTTCTGGTATTAAACTGTGTAAACGTGTGGGGTTTAAGTAGCGACAAACAGCCACCCAAATCGGCTGATCGACCTTTTCTGTCGTAGTGGCTTGCACACTGGCTTTATAATCTACCCGCCTGGGTTCCACCTCGGGTGTTGGCATGTCGTTTCTTTCTGTTTTTACTCCTCTCGTACATTGTATTGAAGCATGTGGAAAGCATATTTGGGGATTGACAAATCAAATCAAAAGCGTCATCATTCCTGAATTCTTCCCCAAGTTGAGTGTCTGACCATCCTTTTTCTGTTTTTTTTCCCAACAGCTGATTTAATAAAACAATGGCAGATGCACTGTATTTGATTTTGACTTTGACTTTATTGAGATCCACATATGGGGAATTCGAATCTACCAACGAGGCAGGTGCGAAATGTACCTACCCTATGCAGGCCTCCCGCCTGAGGCAGAATGACCACGTGATGCTGAAGGGCCGTCCTTGTAAGATCGTGGAGATCGGTTCAGTCGCAGAAGAAAAACATGGCCATTCCAAGGTAGAATTTTTTCTAATTTGGCCAAGAATGTTATGTTTTCTATGCAGTTCATTTGTGGGTCTGTCTGTTTATTGGCGTGATTGTTTGATTGTTTGCTTGTGGAGAGCATATCTCGAGAACTACTGAATGAATCTTTAAGATATTCCGTATGTAATTATATTAGGTGTCGGCAAGCTGGGCAAGACAAAGGACAGCTTCGGTTACGGGTTTGATAGTACATTGGATAGCTTGTGTTTTTTGTTGGAGATGACCATCAACTGACATATGATAACAAATAAGGACCTTCTTTGCAACATCAATGAGAATTATTTCTAATACGTCAGTTGTAAAGGTCAACTGTATTTGGCGAGGTTATGAGATCGTGGAACTCTATTTGCAAATTAATTTACTTTCAGCATGACCAAACCTTCAGAATGACTAACGTCAATCGTTGCAAAATGATTTATTCAGTCCTGTCTAGTTCTATTTTTGGAGAGAAAGGATTACAATCGTTCTTTTTAGCGGTTTTCCAATGCAGGGCTAAACTCTGCTTCTGAACTCATCCTGAACTCTCGTATGTAACTGAAAATGATATATATACTCGAAAAAAAACACATTTGCATATTAGTAAAAGAGGCACCAATGTAGTAGCCATGAGTGAAGTTGTCAACTTGGTAAATGATATTTGATACCAGTCTACCACACTTTAATACAGAAATGATAGACTTGTTGAATGTGATAGCATGTTTTGTCGCTTCAATTCTCCTTCCAACGTTTATGATGTCTTTTTTTTAGTTAACATCTAGATATTTTGTTTTTTACCCATACCATCTTCTTTTCACCCCCCCCCCCCAATTAAATTTGGAATCTGCAGAAGATGCAATCCATAAATGTACTTGCTGTGGCCTTAACGTAAATAACTGGGATTTCAGACTTTTGTTCATTGGGAGGTTACTATTTCTACTTTGGCCAAGAATGTTATGTAACCATATATATGTTCAACCTCGTATTCTCAGTTTCAGGACCTCTTTTGATTCATGAATGATCATGATAGTCTTCTGTGCTAAAGTAGGGGGCCTAGGGA
>NC_049985.1:15400452-15410317 GCF_000003815.2 Branchiostoma floridae | reverse complement strand
TACTTGTGTAATTTGTGAAGAGAACGCCAAAATGCCAGCATATTATAAACGTATTTGCTTAATAATTGTGAAAAGTTTATGATACCACAGTTGTAAATTATAGGGATGCCATCCGTACAAAAAAACATGTAAATGAGGTAAACATTAATCGTCGCCATGGTAAGATTTTCATTGCCGTTCTTGTTTAAGGTTACCATAGTTGGAGTTGACATCTTCACTGGTCAGAAGTACGAGGAAGTGGTCCCCAGCACCCATATCTGTGACGCTCCACATGTCTCTCGCAAGGTTTATCCGGTAAGGTAATCATCTTTAAAAATGAACAACACAAACATGGAGGCACTCAACATACACACACAAACACTACATGCAAACACACAAACACAGAGAAACACACACATACAAACACACACACACACATACACACACATGCACGCACGCAAGCACACACACACACACACACATACACACACATACAGAGAGAGAGACACACGCACACACACACACACACTGTACACTGCATGCACGCACACGCACACTGCAAACAAACTCTCGCAAGGATTATCAGGTAAGGTATTCAGTCATCTTTAAATGAACAACACAAACATGGAGGCACTCAACATACACACACAAACACTACATACAAACACAGAGAAACACACACATACAAACACACACACACACATACACACACATGCACGCACGCACACACACAGACACACACACAGATACACACACATACAGAGAGAGAGACACACACACACACACACACTGTACACTGCATGCACGCACACGCACACTGCAAGCGAACTCTCGCAAGGATTATCAGGTAAGGTATACAGTCATCTTTCAATGAACAACACAAACATGGAGGCACTCAACATACACACACAAACACTACATACAAACACAGATAAACACACACATACGAACACACGCACACACATACACACACATGCACGCACGCACACACACACACACAGATACACACACATACAGAGAGAGAGACACACACACACACTGTACACTGCATGCACGCACACGCACACTGCAAACAAACTCTCGCAAGGATTATCAGGTAAGGTATACAGTCATCTTTAAATGAACAACACAAACATGGAGGCACTCAACACACACACACACACACACCGCGCGCGCGCTGGTCAAACTACAACGGCGATTAAAACAAGCCAGATATACCACGACAAACAACATCAGTGCCACTCTTTCTTTTCCCAAAGAAGCACCCAAAACACTGCACCCATTGCAGCTATTTCAGAAACAGCCAGATTTGTGCCATACACCGAGGGTGTAAGGGGAATTTCCTGTGGTTTTTGATATCTTGTTCCTCAGGAACGCCATATCCTACAAATCAAAGTCTCAAAACACTCAACCTTAAATGTCACAGGTCATGCAGGTCTGAGGTCTACGAACTCTTGTTCATTAGAAAACCGTAAAACGACACAATTTACAATTTCCAGCTCGTCTTACATGTGGCTAATCGTAATATCACGACTTTTACTGAATTTGGCGACAGGTATAAACCACCTTACCCAGAGTACAAGAACAGTACCAGGAGTGATCTGACTTGATCACTGCTTAAGTGAACGAGACAAATGTGTAGATGTCTGTTTTACACGGACACAAGCTTGTCAACAACGGGCGCAGAGGTGACGTTTGGTCTATTTTCCTGTTCTAGGTGATGGGTGTTTCAGATGGCGTCCTGGAAACCATGGACGACGAAGGACGTCTGAGACGAGACTGGAAGCTGCCAGAGGGCGATCTTGGCAAAGAGATACAAACTCGTGTTGATCGAGGAGATGTAAATTTTTTGGTAACTGTTGCTTCATACCCGTTCAAATCTTGTCTCACAGTTTGCTTTTATTCAGCTGTAAAGCTCTCCTTAACTGCTTGGATATGTTTGGAGAGAGCCGCAGTTTCATTGCACAGATATAAAGATTTTTAAATCATTAGATTCGTGCAATGTTTTACCGTGTGTTCCAATACTGTGCAAAGGGGGAACTCTACTCTAGAAACAGTTTCTTCATATACTTTTTTTCAGAATCTAAAAGATTAATTGCATAGACAAATTGCCAATGACTTTGGACTGGGTAGAATTTGTAATCAACGGTATTCTGCTTTAGTGCCGAAGAAAACGAAGAGCGGTTTGACTTTTATACACTTATCAGCTCGGAGAATACACTGTTGCATATGTGTATGATAGTATTGGTGCATACGGCAAATATGATGTTAAAATTAACCTTTTGTCCTTCTAGGTTACTGCTCTGTCCGCCTGTGGTGAGGAGAAGGTTGTTGGCACAAAAGAATATAATTATTATTAAAAGCAGCTGCAGCTAGCGGTGACGACCGAAATAGCAGAAAACCAGCCCGTAGACTTCGAGGGAGGGCCGTTTTTCCATAGGGACCGCAGCATAATTGAGATTGGTGTAGATAGTAAAACTGTGCTATCATTTGCAATGTGGCGGCTACTTTAATAATGTCCAAGTATGTAATAGTCTTCTTACTGACGCAACATATTTCTTTCTTTATCGTAGTACTAGTGGTGGATAATTTGGTAAGAGGGAGTTTTACGTCGATGAAGGTTAGACATCCTAGTAATAAGATACGTCAAAAAACAGTTACTCAAGCAACTGGATATGGTTTTGGAAATAGTCAGACGTCTCAGATCTGAAACGTCCGGCTGTTTCCAAAACCATATCCAGTCGCTTGAGTAACTGTTTTTGACGTATAATACGGAGTTTTACTTAGTGATTGGTATAATCATCAATCTGTGTCCGTTGTGAGACAAACTTGTCTATTTACCTCTAAAATGTACCACACAGAAATACAATAAAGCACATGAATCACATAGCGAGTTTGTACATCTTTGTGAAAAGGTACAGAAAAAAAAGTAGTCTCATGGTATTCTCCAAGAAGAGGTTGAGTCGCGGAGATATAGCATCATAACATAACACCGCCACGTTTACGGCGATTTCTCTTACAATACTAATTTGACAATTGTTCAAGGCATCATTTCCTCCAGTTCCATGTTACTAGTACAACTTACCTTTGCCACTTCTTCTGTGTATCTTTTTTTGTCTCTCTTGTCCTACTAAAAACATAATATCGTAATTGTAAGACACCGCGGAATTGCACGGAGAACGGGCGCGTGGTTGGGAGGGGGTTCAATAATAAAGCCAGGAAGAAACACGGAACAATTAAATGCTACCTTTATACATCCTCTGTTGTTCCTTTCTTTCCTGTTAGTAGTTGCACAAAGCCAAAAGCTGCATGAGCATACAGAAAGTCCTGAGAAAACGGACGTTTCTGTCAAGAATTTACATTTAATTTTGGTCCGTCGCAACCGCTATGACGTAAAACTCTACTGCTAGCGTAGAAATACAAATGGCGGGAATTTGGCGGCGTACGTTCGATTTTGCCCATCATAGTCAGCCGTAGATTTGGGCTATTTTGCAACGGTTCTTCTCACTTTTACACGAGTCGTAGGTCACCAACAGAAATTTAAGATTGCTGTTGATTCATGCTCGTCTTGTGCCGTGAGCACGTGTGATTATTATGATCTGGCGATGAATGTGTTCGTCCCACGACGAGCTCGCCTGCCCCGAAAAGGAACTGAAAACTTGTTGTCTTCGAGTGCATCGTTATCGAAGCCTTTTTAAAAGTGTGTTGAAAACGTGGATATCTAAAGTGTGCATACCTCGGAAATAACTGTAGGTGCACGGAATTATATGATTATTAGTGGCGGCATTATGATAATGGCTGTAAATAGTAGTCCAGATTTTTACCGGCTCGCTCCTCTCACGGCGGTAAAAATCTCTACTACTACTATATCTCCACGACTCAACCTCTTCTTGGAGAATAGCCTTTTGGAGGGGGGGGTCGTAGGGGCAGTCGGTAGCCATCCACTGTGTCCTAGGTACGGTATTGGGAGGCGGAGTACAACTCTGCCCTTTCACCGCCTTTCAGCTCCCCAACCGAAGTCAGGTACCCACAGCTAGGTGGGGTGAGGGATGTAAGGTGCCTTTCTCAAAGTCAGAGGAGATAGTTTCTATCAAGGAATCCAGCCCGTCACATTTCGGTCTTTGTGTCTGCTAGCCTATTCACACGGCCGTTCGACATCAAAATAGGAGTTCAAGTATAACTGTACTAAAGTCCTTCCCACAACCCCTGCAGGGATTATTATGATATTCGGTATATGGGTAGTTGTTGGGAAGAAAAGGGATAAGATGATTTTTTGGACCCCTAGTATGTGACCTCTGCACTGCAGTAGAACATACCTTTTTTGTACCTTTTGACATAGATATGCTATGGTCGTGACTTTTTTTGGGCAGATAGCTTGTGATGTAAAAAAATGATTGATACATTTTTGGGGCCCCCTACTTGCTCACGCCCGTAGCCAGGGGGGGGGGGGGGGTCGGGGGGTTCGGAAGAACCCCCCACTTACGCCAAAAGGTCCATTTTTTCACACTCAAAGGTCCACTTTCTACAGTCCAAGATCTTTTTTTATAGGCAGACTGACTGGTATTTTTCACTGATAGAAATTTCATTCAATCTAATCGAGTCTATCAGCAAAATGTGTCCCAGAAATTGCAAGAAATAGCGTTTCAGGGGGTCCAGGTTTCAACATTTCCCGGACCTCCATTGCGACGTCTCGTATCTTCGCTGTTGGACACGGTGAAAATATGTTGGGGTGAGTCGCCCTTAAAGACTTATGCCGAAAGCCTTGTGTATCCATTAAACTTGGCTTAGTCTTCCAGCAAATTCTGCCAGTCAAAATGCAGTAAATAGCGTTTCAGAGGGTCAAGATTTCAATTTTTCCGGGGGAGCATACCCCCGGACCCCCCTAGGCAGCTCGCGCCTGCGGCGCTCGATGGTCCCCCAAGTACTAAAAAGAACCCCCCCAACCAAAATCCTGGCTACGGGCATGTAGCAATGCGCTTAAACTGCATTGGCGTTAAAAAAAGGCAAACGCCAGCCAACTCAGCCGAACGCCAGCTGGCTTCAGCCGACTTAGCTCCCGAATCACTCCTAACCATAGTCGGGAGATAATTCTGCTATGTGTAACCTAGACATAACGTCTACCATGTACAAATGACGCTGTCGTCTTCCCCAAAGGACGCAAAGAACGAGTTTTCCCCGTGGACTGGACTCGTGAGTTCTTCAGAGACAAACTGACCTTAAATACAATGATGCTGACTCTGCTTCGTCTAAACTCAAGTTCTCTCCGCTATTTCTCTCCAGACAAGACAGCTGGACACTGGTCTACCCATACTGCATGACATTGGTTACTTCATCTCACCCTGTTACAGGATTCGGTAGGTCCTGGAGTTCATTTCGTAGCTAGGTGTGTTAGCCTGACATGGCTGGTGTTTAGCGGTAAGGATAGGTACACGTGTGCGTTTGTGTCTTTGTCCGAACACAGATGGACTCCCATTGTCTGACCACAGGACTCTTTGAACCAAAACGTCTGCATTTGACCTCGAATCGTTGTAGTTGTAGTAAACATTGCTAGGGGACGCTTTTGATCCATGAATTGCAGAACGGAATGAGGCTTCTTTAACAGCAGGAAGGTGATTTCAGCCTTTAAAATCTAACCTTCTTCTTTACTTCCGTTCACTGAGTTTATTTTACATTCTTACACTCAGTTTATTTCAATTCTTTCTGTGTCATACTGTATACTTTTGTCGACTTTATGTTATTTGATTGTTTTTTTTTTATGGATGGACGTTGATGGACGACTCCAGGAAGAATAGAGTTCATGATAATCATTGTAAATTCTAATTGGAGATCGAAATAAACAAAGAAACAAACAAACAAACCTAGATTCAGCGATCTGAGGTTACTACCGAAATGTCGAAATTCCGAGTTCTATTGTTTTGCATGGAAAAGGTAAACTATAAGGAGAAGGGGGTGGGGGTCAGAGAAAAGGTATGTTCCCGGGATACTAGTACTCAATAATCTTTCACAAAATAAGACTGACATGGACAAAGCGCAGCTGCTGCGAAATGCAGTAATTGGTTAAACAAATATATATATATACGCTACATGTAAATGTATATCTGACTTTATTCTGAAACTGCCACGTCATTTTCGGTAATTCCCACAACAGGGGAATCCCATGGCTGGTTTGTAACTCCACTCACACAGCCCCCACCCAAGCCGGATGCAGCTAATACCTTCTGGCGTTACTGTATGTAAATGAGATAAACTGAAGACGTCAGAATACCAGACCTTATCTAAACACAAACAGGTTAGCGTGACTACATCACCGCCTTGGAATGTTAAACTCGTCGCGGCGTGAACAAGACACAAACAGTTCGTTTGAGCGCAGACATCGCTTGGACAAAGAAAGGCGGTCTATTGTCAGGGTAGGCGCAAACGCTATTTGATTTATTGGGGAGCAAATAAGATACTTTCAGGACTAGACTTGCAGCAACAAGGGATTTTAATTTGGCCTGGCCTTTGCACTAAGTACATTTGCAGGTAGACAGGTTACCTGCAGATAAACAGGTTATCTGATATGTTTACGAGTATCTGCAAAGCTTTTTTAGCCCATTTCCCATTTGACCTTTCAACTGACAATGACGTAATGTTGTTACGAGCCAGTGTGACACCTGTTTGTATTCATGTCAGGCACAAAATGTTAACAGGGACATCGGTACCTGTGGATACAAGGAAACCTTCCTTTAACACAGCATAACTTCACCATGTTGAGGATCTGTGAGAAACTTCGTGTGGCGGACGCGAAGGGCAGGAGGTACGGACTAGCCCGTGCGGAGACAGGCTACCTCCGTGCCCTGGTGGACGCCGTGGCTGACAAGGACAGGCTGGCGGAAGTGGAGTTGCTCAAAAGTCTGGGCGACGTTACCCTAGAGAAGGGAAGACTCAAGAGGGATGTAGGGAAATTCAACATGGCCTTGGCGCTTTATGTGGCTGATATTGTCCGGTGTCGCCATCGGGATCAGGGGGAAGGTATAGAACACCGATACGAGTACGCTGAGAGACTTTTACAAGGGGTGACGTCGAAGGGGTCACAGGGTAAGGAACAACAAACTGAAGACAAGGAGACGACTACACCTGCAAAGGTGGCTGGGAAATTTCAAAACCTGGACAAGAAACTGGCTACCGGTGGTAACACAGACACTGTGTTGGTTGGATACGCACAATTAATGGTAGTGGGAATAGTAAACGACAACAACATGTTAGAAACAGAAGCGATCAAAAGCCTCGGTGACGTGTATCTGAAAAGAGGAACAGAAACTGGAGACACTAGAAACTTGACCAGAGGTACTGCTCTGTACAACACAGCACTGACAAGGTGTAACAACGTTCAGGCAACAGTCGCCATTGTCCATCGCTTACTGTACACAGCAAAAATTAGGCAGCTCATCACAACAAAAAACATAAAGGTGAGTGTTAACGATAACATGATTCATACACCTCCTGACCTTTGCCAGGAAGGTAAATGTTTTCGGTAGCGCTTGTAACGTCACGTATGTGCGTGTGTGTGTGTGTGTGTGTGTGTGTGCGTGCGTGCGTGTGTGTGTGTGTGTGTGTGTGTGTGTGTGTGTGTGCGTGTATGTTTGTGTGTGTGTGTGTGTGTGTATGCGTCTGTGTGTGTGTGTGTATGTGTGTGTGTGTGTGTGCGTGTATGTTTGTGTGTGTGTGTGTGTGTGTATGCGTCTGTGTGTGTGTGTGTGTGTGTATGTGTGTGTGTGTGTGTGTTTGAGTTTGAAAAGTGCTAGGATAACTTGAGAACGTCCGGATGGATTGTATTGATATTCGGTATATGGGTTGGTACGAGACATGGAAACGATTGGATTTTGGGCCTACTATTGGATTGTTTCGGTACTGCGGCAGAACTCCTGGATGAACTTTTACGTTGGCCTTCTTCAAGTCACGTCAGGTCATTTACCTTTGACCATTCGTCAAAGTTCAATTGTGGAATGACACGATTACCAATCTGCTTATCATTCCTGATTTTTCTATTGGTTCTTGTTGAAGTCAACTCCAACACAACGACAACATAGCGTGAGAGGAAGGAAGGACCACACCTCTCCATTCTCAACTGCACCCTCAAGTGACAGCACTAATGACGGAATGCGCCGTCTACACAATATGTAAGTACAGGGAATGCTGGTTATATATCATTAATTTTGACGTTCTTATAAGGTATGTGTATGAAGCTCTGTGTATTGTAAAATAATAAAATGTGCATGGTGTTATTCCTCTTTAGTGCCCCGGAACTACAGAAAGCTGAAACCCCGACAAGACTTCACGACGACAAGTTAGTGTCACCCTGTCTTTTGTTTAATTTCTCACAAGCGCTTGAAATGATTAATAGATAACTCTTAAATGTAAATTATCTGTAATTTTTAAGAAACTTTGGATTTCAACCTAAGTAGAACATTGATACTATTAAAATGCAAATATGCCAAGACAACTCGAGAAGCTGTGTATGGATCTTAATGATATTTTGTATGTTGGTAGATTTTGCCAAAAACAAGGCACAATTTGAATTGTGGACCTTCGGTTGGCCTGTAACACTGCAGCAGACAGAACTTTTGGTTTCTTATTTCCCGCTCTGGACATGATCCTTTCTGGTAGCTACAGCTTGGGGCCATGAATATGTGGTATATATTTTGGCCCCCTAGCAGCTTTGGATGAACTGCCTGGGCCTTAAGACCAGGCAGTTGAAAGTAAATGACTCCAGAAAGAGTTGACGGGTCGTAATGGTAGGTACGTACATTATAATCAAAATGATTATATACGAGGAAAAATTATCATATAATTTGCATCTTATTTTCATAAGTAATGAGGACATTACACAAATCTGCTTTGTTCCATCATAGAAATTTCAAACATGTGATGCTGAGAAAGATAGGAGCATAGATATCAGATATGCTTATATATATATATATATATATATATATATATATATATATATATATATATATATATATATATATATATATATATATATATATATATATTGCATACCTTAGAAAAAATACTATAACGTTAAATGGCGTGGATTCTATACTATTTGTTAAGCAACATTTGTGAAGATTTAAATTCTAGAATATCATACAATGCATTTGAATGATTAATTTCTGAATGTTTGTTATCATATTTGATATATTCATGGTTATTAACACTTCACTTTTAGATCAGATGCGCTGTGCCAAATATTATTTATAATTCGTATGATAAATCATTTATCTAAATGTTTACAGTGTATACGAAGAACATCTACAAGATGGCTGCAGGGCCTTGCAGACTGGAGACCTGGACAAAGCAGAACAAAGTTTCGCAGCTGCGCTCAAGTCTGTTCATGTACAAGGTAAGTCTAAGCATTAAAGAATCTAAATGAAACTGCTTATAAATGGTCCACGATATGTGTTTCATATATCATTGAATTGACACACAGAACTAACATGTTTTCTGTTAACCTATGGTCTCTATAATGCTTTTCAATGTTATCGTCATGAAGGACTTTTTTCAGATACTACATTTGGAAACACAAGGCGCCAGCTTACAAAATTGCGCAAACAGGAACATATAAAACCTCCCGAAACGAAGAAGTAATTACAAAATTATAATTGATGATTTTCAACTCACAGGTCAACACAAAAAGGAGGCAGAGCCCCTGCACAAGTTGGGCAAGGTCTATCTAAAGAGAGGAATCCAATCAAAGGACGGAGGCGATTTCACCAAGGCAGCAGCACTCTGTAATGCAGCTCTGGTAAGATCGAGTGCAGAAGATATAGAGCAAGCAATCAAGGGAATAACTCAAGCATTTGTTAAGGTAGTCCTGGAGATAGAACAGAAGGTAGACAATGACGAT
>NC_049985.1:15374864-15395423 GCF_000003815.2 Branchiostoma floridae | reverse complement strand
AAAAAAATATTGTCGACCCAGGGCGCCGCAGGACGGCAGTGCAGCGCGCAACATGAGATCTGTAATCGGACAAGTATGCTGTTGTGACGTCTGATGCTGTACAGTCGAAAATTTGGGTGAGTCCAATTTTGGGTGTTGGGAAATTACAGTTCAACTATTTCATAACTGTGCGTTACTTTTGTCATTTAAAGTTCATAGTAAAACCCGCATGGCTTGAGAACGTATTTGGCAGCCAAGAGACACAAAGTCCACGGCTTGACAGTTTATGCCTGCAAAGTCCACGGCAGTGTGGAACACAACTACTAGTAAGTCTACAGAACCTTAATGGGTTGGGCAGTCCATAGGCATGAAGCCCACGGCCTTACAGTGTACGTCTGAAATTTACATTGCAGTGGAATACAACTAACTCGTAAGCCAAGAGAGCCTCCAATCGCTCCATGGCTCGGGTAGGTATTAGTGAGTCCACAAAGTCCACGGCCTTACAGATCACGCCGCGGCAGTGGAATATATATAGGTAAGCCGAGAAAATCTACATGGCTCGGGGAGATATTGGGCCGTCCGCAGGCAAGAAGTCCACGGTTTTCATGCATGCAAATTCCACAGCCGTGAAGTACAACTAAGCAGAGAAATTATGCAACGCACAGAAGCTAGTAGAAAATAGTACCTGTATTTTGTATGGAACAATATTCCAAATGTGACCACTTGGAAAATGAAGATCATTACTTATTTGTGCTCTAACAAAGAATGCACCGCATAGATGTTTGAAAATTGTAAAAGTATAGTGATGTGCAGTTGTTTTCAACATGTATAAGTTCAAATGTGTCCAAACTTTTTTGGATTGTTTTAACAGTTTACAACTGTTGTGACTAGAAGCTTTTTTAATTGTTCATCTCAAAGTAATGACCACAATACATATAAGGATACTAATGTACTTGTTATTTCATACAATCTAATTAACTTAAACACCAAATTTGGAAAAACACATAGTATTACCAAGGAGGTTGCTTTTACGTGTGGGAGAAAGCACCGGCCGTTTCCCATGTCGTGGTCACATGACCACCTGAGGAGAAGACAACCAAACCTGTTGTCTTATCGGGTCAGCAAACAATAACAGCAAGGGACTGGGAATCTAGGAGGACCTAGGACGGGGCATTTACGTTCGAACGTTCGGCCAAAAGTGTCAACCTGTCGACCGTTTCTAGGATTTCCTATACAGAAGCAGTGAGGGTGTCTTACACACGTGACAGACATGACAGAAGAGCACATAAGACCGCTGCAGTGCCTCCAAGAGGTTCACCAAGATTCCAGAATGGAATATGCATGTTTTCCTGCAGACGAAGCAGAACCTTTGGAAACCTGGATGAGGAGATACAGTGAAGAAAAAACGTCTTATTCTTGGCTACTTCAAGAGTAACAAGCTCTTAGGTTTTATCGGTGCAACAATAAGTGATGTTGATCATTACACAAAAGAAACCATGAACACCCACGTACCCCATGGACAAACTATTTGCATACATTCTATTTCCGTTGACCAAAATGTACAGCATCAGGGAATAGCGACTAAACTACTGAAGGAGTTTGTTCAACACGTGGAAGGATGTTTTCCCGAGGTTAAGAGGATATGTCTGATATGTCACGAGTATCTTATACCTTTGTATACGAAGATACGGTTTGTTCTGATCGGACTGTCTGAAGTGGTGCACGGTAAAGATCCGTGGTATGAATGTATCCTGAAGTTATGATTCTGAATAATATGAGCGATGTTTATTATCATACAAAGGACGTCGTACGCTCCTCATTGACTATTTAATTTGCAGACGCAACAATTTGCTCATCGCAGTACCCAATATTAAAAACACAGTAACTGTTATTATCAATGACTTCGCTCGTCATGACCGGTCGCTCAAGGCAATTGACTTAGAATGCAACATTGAATAAAGAGCAATTACAAGAATACGTCCGTCTGGAATGGTATCAGTATATGTAGTACACATGAAAACGTGGAGAAAATACCGTGCCAACCAAACTCAGCGCATGCACGTTAATATAAACAGGGGTGTTCAATAATGTCCTTGATTAAGGAAGAAAAACCTGTTCGTCGTCTTGGCCAAAGGTCACTTTAATCCACACCGACGCAGGTCAGTCCTTTTTAAAACTCACTGAAAATGTGTTTTTCGTTGAAAATTTTGGCATTTTTTAACTAGATGTAGATAAAGGTTGTTGGGTTTTTAGTACGTTGAAGAAAAAAAACAGACTTTTTGCTGTACTGAACGTTTTAGAAGAATGCTGTTTGGATGTTGTCATTTGTAGGCAGGGGGTCAAAGGTGAGCAGCATTTCATTTGTTTGGACGCTGATCCTTCTGAATATGCTTTATATGGACACTTTAGAGGTCGGACCATAGTCCATACCCTGTCAACGTTTGTTGTTTACTGTGGTTGACTTCTGATAGCTTTAAATCCTTCTACCATAAATTTCCCATGTATGGTGTTCTGTGCCCTGTTCTCTGGGCAACAAAAAAAGAAACGTAAATGTGCGGAAGTAGCGAAAGGTGAGGAACTCTTTCTGTTACAAGCTACTAATGATGCACCAGATGTTAAGTAACGTAACAGCCGAATGCACCAGCTATTAAGTACCCAGCTCTCCCGCGGGTCGGATCGCCTTCCAACCTTTAAGCGATTCTGATCGCGGTCGGGCTGGTACATGCCTCGGGTGATACGAAATACTATACAGTCAGTGTTGCATTCTATATTTATATGCACGTTGGAAATTTATTACTTAATACACATAGTTGGGCCTTTAAGATGTGGAGAATATTGGGTTGAATGCAGTTGTCATTCGAGTAATTGGTGGTCCCTTCTGTAGTGTTTTATATATACTGTTTCTAACAAAAATTCCAATGGGAAGTTGTCGTTAGATTCTTTATGAAACATTTCAGTGAACGTTACACACCAGAGCGTCAGAGTCTTTCCACAACTCTTCGAGGGCTGATGGCGTCCATGAACTCACACTCAGCAAACAAGGCAGAAGGAGAAATAAGACCACTTCGATGTGTCCAAGAGGTTCAGCAAGCTTACAAACTGGACGATGCAAGTTTTCCTGAAGATTATGAAGATCTGCCGCTTGAGACCTTGATGGCTGTATACAATGAAGAAAGGCGTCTTATTCTTGGATACTTCAAGAGTGACAAGCTTTTGGGTTTCATTGGTGCAACAAAGAGTGATGTTGATCATTACACAAAGGAAGCTATGAACAACCACGTACCTCATGGACAAACTATTTGCATACATTCTATTTGCGTTGACCAAAGTGTACAGCGTCAGGGAATAGCAACTAAACTACTGAAGGAGTTTGTTCACAATGTGAAAGAAGGAACTTTTCCCGAGGCTAAGAGGATATGTCTGATATGTCAAGAGTATCTGATCCCTTTGTACACCAAGGCAGGGTTCGTTCTGATAGGGCTATCAGAAGTTGTACACGGTAATGAGCCGTGGTATGAATGTATCCTGGAGTTATGATCCTGGATATTGAGGTTCTGTTTATTGTATCATATCATATTCATAACCGATATGTAAAATCACAGCCGACATTTCCCATGGCAATTCTGACTCTTTCTATGCCACAGGGCAGCTAGGAGTAGGACTATGATTCTGCGTGTCACAGTAAAGTTGTACTGGGCGTGGGATAAAAAATGCTTTTGTTTGTAAAATCAATCAATTTAAGTTACTTAAAAATGAACATTAAACATAAGATAACAGACCAGAATCAGCGTTTTGTATGCATACATTGAAAAGAAATAAATCTATTAACAAAATATAATTGACTCAAATAAAATAAAATGAACATAACATGTATGCAGATGAGTACAAACTAAAGTAGTCGTAATAATAAAGAACACTTAACTTCATCGGTGCATCAATGAGCGAATTTGATCATTATACAAAGTTAGTCTTCATTCGGTGCATCAACACACAGGGGAGGCAGGGGGAGACTATTTTTGCCTTGCTGTTTGATAGTATCTCATATCAAAACACTGTTATAATGCTTTGGCGCTGAAAACCATTTGATCTAGAATTCCACAATGAATAAAGATTCTAGCTAAAAGAATCCCAATACGTCAGTTTCGATTGGTATCAGTGTATGATGTGCATTAAGATGTGGGAAAAAATATCAGTGGTACTCAGCGCGTGCGTGCGCCAATTTAAGGAAGAAAAACCTGTTCGTCCTCTCTGAGCAACAACGAATAAACTTACAAAAAAGTGCTGGAATGGCGAAAGGTTAGACACGGTACCGGTTTTCCTTTTATATTCAAGACCTCTCCAAAGTAATATACAGTAACTTCTTTAAGTGTACGTGAATTATACCATACAATAAACTATTGTAGCGTTAATACGTAAACCAGGATTCGGTTACAATGAATTGTGAACATGCACATCAACGGTTACACATATCCGTTGGATAACACCACAGGGTACCAATCACCGTGATATGGGGAATTAAGGCAATGGACAATAATTAGAAATCCCGAATTTCTGAACGCGTAAAAATACGTCTGTCACACAGACATGAGTCTTGCAGATCAGACAAAAGAGACGAAGAAAGAAAATAACTATCAGGGCAAATATCAAGTCAACTTATTTGGACTTAATTCGATCGGCTATATCCTAGGCTAATTCAATCCCATAGAGACAAATGTCTAGTCTAGTTTATCAATTATAGTCTGGTGGAAACAGGTTTATCTTTCAACAATTCAACCTGTTAGCGATTTCTCGTGTGTACTCTGCAAAAGGATGTTTGAAATGCCCAAAGTAGAACGTATGGATGCAACGGCACTAGTGCTTTTGTGGCGACGGTGATAGCGTTCGTGATTTGTGATCTGCCGACCCCGGTTCGATTCCGGGTAGGGGGCATGTTGCTTCTTTCTGTTCTTACTCGCCCCTCTGGTTGTTTCATTGGTTCCCACACCGGGAATCGAACCGGGCCTTGGCGGTGAGAGCGCCAAATCCTTGCCCAACGGCACTAGTGCTTTTGTGGCGATGGTGATAGCGTTCGTGATTTGTGATCTGCCGACCCCGGTTCGATTCCGGGTAGGGGGCATGTTGTTTCTTTCCGTTCTTACTCGCCCCTCTGGTTGTTTCACTACTTTGGACATTTCGATTCACTCATTCATTCGCCAAAAAGCAATTACTCAAGCAACTAGATATGATTTTGGCAACAGTAAGACGTTTCAGATAGCATCCACACTTTTTCTTCGGTGACTCAGTGTCACTGACGAAAGATAGTGGATGTTTTTTGCTTTTTGGCGTATCTTATTACCTTGATGTGTAACCTTCATCGACTCATTCATTCATTCATTCATCCATCCATCCATCCATCCATTCATTCATTCATACATGCATCCATTCATTCATTTGCAAAATGACGAAGAATAAAGAATAAAACCCCTAAAGCTCATTTCTTGTCTTTTATTGTTGTATAAGTACGTTAAACATTTCTATACTGCGAGAAGAAATCAAATAGGTTTCAAACAAAAGGCATAGATAGTGTAATACTAGCTGTGTCGGTGACGTTGTCTTGTGGGTCTTGTTCCTCTGACAAAGTTGGGATTCGTCTCAGTAGCACTCGCGAGTATGGATGTCTCACATACTGTACTGCTGATTTGAGTGACATGGTGATTAAAATGCCATTAGATCCTCTCATCTGGGTTGGGTGTCAGAAGTTTTATGGGCGATACAGATGTTCTGATTTCGTTACGATAAGGGACAGTTGTTAGTTGTCTCTTTCGTAGCCAATGGTACTTGTTCTTTTAGCAGACAGGGTTGGCGCCAAGTTTTCATCTTACAGTTGGTGTAGGGCTGTCAGAGGAAAGTGTGCATCTCGTTTTTGTACCGTGTGAACAGCTGATGTTATGACATATTGTTGGAAAATCAAATCACCTGACTAAAGTTGGCCACATCCCTTCTTCTTTTTGTGTTTCCCAACTTCCTCCCACCACACCGCTCTGAGGCACATAGTCGAACCTCAATAATGCTGACAACCTTAGACAGTTTAAATGCCAAACATCAAGCTTAAGGAACACCACGATACCATATGCCGTCGACCTCTTAAACGCACATTACACAATTAAGTGTCCCATTTTAATAATTACTAATCAGATGGACATCCTCTGTGTCATTAAATAAATACACCACTACTTTCCCATAACATTTATAACCATTACTTTCAAATACAACCGACTATAAACATACATAACGTTACCATCCACAAAAAAGCAATAAATATTTCATGGAGGTATGAGGTCCCCGAACTTTAGTTCTATATATTACTATTTCATGGTGCAATTAGCCCTTGCGAGCTCGAAACTGAAATAAAATCCACTTTCAGAAGAGAGGAAAGACGTACATAAGCGATGCTACGCTAGATCTATATACGGTACACGGTTCCTTTGAGAAAGAGTTGATGGTCATTCACTACCAAGGCCGGTATTTGTGCAGTACACGCATCCCATCTAGCGGTTATAATCAGTATTGCAGCGCCAGGAGAAACGTCTGTCCTCTCATCACGTGACTGGAGTCCGAATGTTTGGCGCGCTGCATTCTGGGTGTTGATAAGGAGTCCATCAATGGCGGCCGAAGCCAGTTGTGAAATAGTTTGTGCCGCGGTTTCTCAGTAGTTTTACCTAAAGCGGGTACGTTTTCCGTCCAAATCAGGGGTGAAATGCTTTCCACAACTTCTCAGCTATGATCCAGCAAACTGGACTTCTCAACAAAGGACGTTAACTGCCTTGAAACGCCCAAGTTCCCCGGTATCGCGCTTAACGGAGTTCTACATTTTTTTTTTCCTCACTTCACTGAAATCGAAGATTTCGACGACATTCCTGATGTAGGACCAACCGTTTCAGTGACTTTTCTTCAGTCACATTTTCTTTCCGGAATACAGCGTTCTCGTCAAACGGAGATGTGGTTATTGTTGAAGCCCAGGGCAGTGATTTCCACAGGAGTTACCGGTGCATGAAAGTCGCAGACAGACGATATTTCGGGGGTGTGTACTGAGATGTGATGAACAAGTACGAAGTTCTTGGAGTTGTGGGCGAAGGTAGGAAAACTTTTCTTCTGTAAAATATTGTACAAAGCCTAGTCTCTTTCTGATCGAGAACAAAAAATATCCCAAACACAGAAATACTGCTGTTAAGGCCGTGTTAAGGCCAGGCGAGACTGTCATAACTGATTTATATTTCTGAACTTGAATTTGAAGTATAATATGTTTATTGATCGTACAGAGGTTTTGGCCTGACAAGCTGAGCACTTCAAACTGATACGTAGCCTTTTTGGGGTTAGACAAAATGCAAAAAATAAGAAAATGTTTGGTTTTATAAAGCACAAGTCGTTGTATTTGCCGTAGCTATCTGAAATAGAACCACTCTGCTAGCTTTTGGGAAAAGCTTTGGAGGAAAAAAATGTAGTCTTCACCTTAACCAAGGAGGTTGAAACCTCCTTGCCTTAACGTTAACGTTACTTGAGTGAAATAAAGGTGAATTTTCTTCAACTTTAAAAGAAAGGGAAAAGGACAAATGGGTTGTGGTCATGTGATACAAATATTTTTATTTTGCAAATACTGCTGTCGCTGTTATGGAAATTAGATATGTACCAATTTTGGTTTTCTTCACAATTATTGTGGCATTATATTAGCCTCCGCTTTGCATAGTCGTCAAAACTGACATAGAATAATGCAATCCATGTATTTTTTCCAAACATTATTCCCATTTTTTCTCTCGTAGGTGCCTATGGAGTCGTCCTCAAAGCCAGACACAAGGTAAGCATGTTAGGGAAGCAACAATGGATACAAAGCATATTTTTATGACCTAGCAACAATATACAATAGTGTTATTACGGTCATTAAGCAATCAATCATAATGGTTCCTTGCGCTCAAGGTGAATACGTGCTTCGTTACAGGATACTACTGAGGTATTCTTTTTCGGAGCTTTGAATTCAGTGAATTGAACAGCAAGGAAAGTTATGCTGACATTGTTGATGAGACATTTAGTGAACTAGTTGAAGGAAGAGGTACAAAAGAAGTCAAATCTAGAAATCTGCTTGGAGTGTTATTATTTTGCCCCAGGCCAGTGGTTGTACGCACATATAATGATATGTACGTTTAAAGAGTGTTCTGGATACCCGTACTTACTTCAACTGATACTATAGTTGCATTTAACTTGTGGTTGTGCCAGTCAAATGTACACACTACAAGCAAAGAAATGTTCCCATTTCGTTCGCCAATATTTACAACAAAATGTAGAGTCTTCGTCAAATTATATTGAGGAAATAGTCTTCGGTTGCAGAAATGTGACAAGATTGTAGTTTTTCCAAAAGTTAAAAACCTAAACTAAAGACATTTTGAACCCCAAGAAAATGTACATTTTTTTGGTCCCTGCACCTAATCTGGGAGAGAATTTTTATGAGGAAAGAAGTCAGACATCTGGCCAGCATGTGGGATCATCTGTCCTCATCCAGTTGGCACTAAAACTGGTATCTTTCCTGCAACAACTGTGAAAAACATTTTGTTTAAATCTTGTGAAACGATCAAAAAAGGGTACCATTTTGTACCAGGTAGATCTAGTTCTTAGCCCAGATAGAAGGAAGTTCTATGACTGTTACTTCCTTGGTTTTCCCCTGAGCTCAAAGGCATTCAGATCTGTATCACTGGGTGGGGATGGGGGTGTTGGATGATGGAAAGTTCAAAGAACCCTGTGAGATTGACGGCCATGGGTCAGGATGTTTGTCTTCTAACTAGAGACATGTGTTTGTAAAGGACTAGATCTTGACCCACTGAAGGTGACAAACATGTAGGTCACAAGTCTGGCCATTGGTTACTGTGTAACAGCCCGAATGCCTGGATGGTACAATAGGTCAAAAAAAAAAATCCCTACCGCTAGACCTCAAATTGTTTCCACTGTACCAGGCATAAACCCTCATAAAAGAGTCATATAGATTTTCAAACTTCTCACAGAAATGAGGGTCAACATGCTCTTATCTGTAAATTGTAGGCAGTTTATTTTGCTTTCCAGTAGTTAATTGGGAAGACCATCTTATTTGCAAAATTCGCAGCGAGGCGACCAAATTCATGTAGTCACCTTCCTTTATTCTAGCGTAATACATTTGTACATAAAGTGTTCTTCTGAATTCAGTGTAATGCATTGTCAGTGAACCCCCCCCTTATGCAAACTCTCAGAAATGTGTAATACTAGTAATCAGGTATAAGATAATACAACACATTATTATCAGAAGACTGTTACACACATCTACACAGAGCCCGTCACAAAGTCCATATGGCACCATTAAAATTACAGGGTAAGTACATATCACAAGATTCAGTTTTAGATGACAGCTTAGATCTACTTTACAAAGAACACATTTCTGAACTTCCTTTGTTGTCTAGGAAAACAGGAAAGCTTTCTGATTAAAAAAGCAGCTTCTCAAATGAAACGTGATCTCTTTGAGTTTTTCAGTGTTTTTTTGAGATGGCAGATTGTGGATTATGGGTGGTGTGGAGGGAAAATTCATTAACGTCAATCAGGGGACTTTTGCCAGGCATGAATAAAATGAAACAATGTTGGAAGATTCGTTAGTCTTGTTTTAGCTGTTTTAGCTGCTCCCAACAGTTGCAACCCTCTGACCATTAGAAGAGGTCTAAACCTAACAAGACTGGACTCCAGGTTACAGTTTTGTTTCATCAAACTGTTTTGTAATGCTATATAGCATATCATAAAAGCCCCATTTGTTTTGAAGATTGCCATCTTTGACACACCCTGTGATATTAATGAAAAGCCCCTTAAGGACTACAGTACAGGGCTTGAAGCTTCCAACATTTTGAGTTTATCAGTTCCAAACAGACATCCATACCTGGGGTGTATCTAACCCAGGGAAAATAGATTAGATAATAGTAATATATCATATGTTAGGAGTGAAATGTATAGCCTTGAGGACTTGCTGATAAGAACATTTTTCACTGCCAAGTTTTGGGAAAAAGAAATTCCTAAGGCTCAAAGCACAATGGTATGCATTCATAAAGGTTAAAGTGAAATTATGAATGGTTGGGTGAATTTTGACAAGGAGCTTGCAGTACCCAATATGTTGACTGTAAGTTAACGGCTAAAATCAATTTGGGTGAAATATCAAGAGTTATTCATTAGAAATGAACAAAGGACGGTTTAAACAGAACTCCAAGAAAATGACTACGTGTACATTCCAAGTAACAAATAGCATAAATTAAATGTGCATGAATTAATCAATATTGAGTATAGATCTACTGTGATTTGTTTTTACAGTTTATATCTTGTACCTTTTCCCCGGAATCTAGTTTTCTAATCAGACTGCACTCAAATCAATGCACATACATGTGCACATTGTGTAATATCTAACTACTGAAATATTTTCCTGCGTATTATCAAATCTCGGCAAACTTTGGTCAAACACCTGACCCGGGCCACCTGTTTAATACCTTTGTACCTGCTCGAGGATATCCGCAAATACGCAACCGGCCCCGTATCGGCATGGTTACCCCACTGTACGTGACCATCTTGGCATTTTCGAAAGCAGAGCAAACAATCGGACTACTGGTAACATAAACTTTGTGCCTCACTGCCCATAAACTTTAACACACACTCATATGCTGTATATGCAACACCGCATTCTCAATAGGTAGGAGTTATGTATCAATTTTGTGCGAGTAAATATTTGGGAGAGAGTCGGGCAACTTTCAAGAACTCGAAGGTTTAATTAAGATGAAGGAGGGAATTGGAGATTGTGGGAAAATGGTTGTAAAGGTGGTTGTGTGAAAACAGCTGGTAGCTATAGCTGTAACATGTTTTATTACCCTTGAAGTTTTTCTTCTTAGGAATTCAAGTGCTATCGGATACGTACAATATGTACATACTCTGACAACAAATGCAGTGTTATATGGTGGTACTTTTAACGTTGACAAAAGCATGGGTATCTATAGTGTTGGAAAGATTTGTATAGAAAATGTTTCTTTTGTGCATGCCATGTGATTTTTTATAGTAGCTTTATACTTATAGTCATACTACGAAAGAATGACCCACAAATATTAAATTTTTTGTTGCAATTGCTGATGACTATATCCTACCATTAACTTATTAAGTTGTCTTAAATAAAGGAATGACGTGTAGAAATCACATACAGCATTCGAAATTTATGAAAGGGGAAATCGTTGCACCAGTTTTACCATTAGAAATAATAACTGACACACCAGTGCTTTGATTTCAAATGTTAACCCCCTTTTCTTGTTTATTGTAGGAGACCAAGGAAATGGTGGCCATCAAGAAGTTTAAAGATGGAGAAGGTAAGAAATATGATATTCTATCTTAGCACTCATTCATTCTCAACTTAGCAATATATATGCAAATGTACATGTTATATTCCAGACTGCAGAGGCAAGAATGACAAGTCATTATGATGATTAGGATTAATTAAGAAGTGTACATATGTAAATAGGGTCTGTGATCCCTTAGGCCATTTTAACTTTCCCTTTGTTCGACTCGGTATGTCTACAATCATATAACGTCCTTGGTAAAATATACTTAGAACTGTCCATCTACATGTATAACTTGTACAACTTCCGAGGATGGTACCATGTTTCAAGTTATTCTTGTTCATTAACGTTAATCAGGGGACTTTTGCCAGGCATTAATGAAATGAAACAATGTTGCAAGATATGTTAGCCTAGAGTCCAGTCTTGTTTTAGTCTGCTTCCAACAGTTGCAACCCTCTGACTATTATATTTAGAAGAGGGCTAAACCTAAGGCCTAGGAAAAGAATGCAGAATTCCTTATATATGTATAGTGGCTATGATACTTTTGCTTTCTTCCTTGATTGTATATATGACTAGTTTCGCATCATTAGCTCTACCCTGGACACCACCCAAAACAGTTTACCAATGGATATTCAGACCTCCCTGCACACAGAAAGCATCTCTAATCTGTACCACAATGCCAGGCTGTAGCTAAAGACAGCAGGTTTTATCCATGGAGATCCGTGGAGTCATGCTTGATTTCTCCTAAAGAAAACTAGCCCTAAACAGATCCCAAAACTTAGTAAACAGCCGTCCTTGCTTTGTCAACAATATGGATTCTGGTGGGTGCCTTTTTTAAAGGCTTTAAAACTTACATACTATGTTGTTGGGATTTTGGAATTGCAGTATAAAACCATTTACACCAAATATATGGAGACAAACAGTGAAATTCTATTAGTACTATGAAGACTACATGTATAAACAGAGTACAAACTACAATGTAGGATGCTAATTGCAACATTTGCTAGCAAGTTTTTGCATCTATTATCCATTTTTTGTACTAAATATCATGTGAAATATTTCTTTTAATATAAAGCATGAAATAATGATATAAATCAAAGCCCAAAATAGTTTGGTTTTGAGAAAGTCAAGATGTTTATAGAATGGTTGTCCCTTGCCAACAATGGCTAACATATGAAAGTTTGTATGGAAATTTGGCTAGTGCCTGCATATTTAAATTAGGCTACGCTTGTAGAAATGTTAAATAGAAACCTTACAATATCCAGTAGATTTTTTAAGTCTTTAATTGTTTGAGAGCTATATATAGAGCATAACTCTATGACCCAGTAAAGAAGACAACAGAGGCAGACAAGGGGTCATTATAATTAGAAGCATGTAAAAGGGGACAGTAAAATACAAAATGTACTTATCACAAAACCATTTGACTGGGCCATTTGACATAATTTTATTCATGAAAAATCTCTCTACGGTGACATCATCAATACCAATTCTAGGCCTTTTATTCATTTTACAAGATTGAAAAAATACAGTATTCCAATTTCATATCATAGATGTTGAAATTTCTAACATACACTGAACATTACAAATGTATAATATTATTGTGGAGAATTTGGGTATTATGCAATAACATACAATATTCTCTGCAGAATAGTATAAAGACAATTGTCATTACTTTGTAATAAAAGGTTTGCACCAGCTTGCTTTTAATGGATATGTGCAGTCAACCTTGATATAGAAATTATAGACCATTCCTTAGGAGTTGGGCCACCTGCTTTCTATATTCCATAGGGAAAATTGGTCCCTTTCACATGGAAAATACTCTTTAATGGCTCAGAGAAAACATAGTCCTTTTGAAGACCATGGAAATTTGTTCCTTATATTTTCAACATTTGTTCTTACCACTGATTCTGTGTCATCAGTTCTTGGTGAAAGCTAGAAACCAGGGTCCATAGAAAGCTGCTTGGTTCCACCCTAAATACCCCATTGAATAATGTGGGTTTTCTGCGTTTGTACAGCATAAGTGAACGATAGCGAAGACACAATGCCGGCGCTCTCACTTTACCCTCCTTTATGTAACAGACAGCTGTTTTTAGACGGCATGTTATCAGCCCCTTTGTTGGCAAGAATGGAGGAGAAGTTTAAAGGATGCCATGCATGGTGTCTTTGGGAAAACCGTGAAAGTTGACCGGTTTTGTATTTAGTAGAAATGCTGGTTGGCACTTGCGTACACACCATGGTAAAGGTTGGCAAAATGAACAGTACCTGGTATGCTGGTACTGGTAGATTTTGTGAATGTGTTGAATGAATAGAAAGTATCTTGAACGAAATATGTATATGCAGTCTTGGGCAATGAGAAAAGTATAGCGATCTATAAATCGGAATGAGATGACGTGTGTATGTACATTTAATGTACATTCTACTGCTACATGCCTATCGTAACTAAGTTGCTGAGGGCTTGTATACAGAGGTTTGGGAGTCAGTAGACATGTTTGCTTCTAACTGTTTGCCAGTTGATTACATGTATGATAAGGTATTGTAAATTGTGGACGACTGTATCTAAACCAAGGTTCCTCGGTGTAGTCTTTTTAATTCGGAAAAAGACGAAACTCTGAAGTTGTGGTACTAGGATATGTGTTCTTTGTACAGTCAAAGCTATACAAGTGACCACTGGGTTCTGTATAAGGACAGTTCTTAAGTGACCACCTGTCCATATAGACCATATTTTATCGGTCTCCTGGGTGGTCATCTTGGTAGTTTCAACTCTTGTCAGTCTGTGTCAAGTGTTAGACAGATTCACAATTCCAACCTCTCTGCCTAACTGACCACTCAGAAATGGTTACGGTAGGTAGGTGACCATTACAGACAGGATTCTTTTGCATAGGTCAATAGGCAAAAATTGACCAATAGGCCACAATTTCAAGGTTGTCTTTATACAGCGGTGGTCACTAGTTAAAGTTTTACTATATTGTGAGATGACGGAGTGACTAGACTCTAAAAGCATTTAGAACTTGATGTCGTAATTGCCCCTGTTGTATAGAAACTGTATTGGAAACCAATATAGCTACATGTGGACTTGTCGTAACAGGCTGTAGTGTTTTGTAAAATCCCTATTGATCAGCACTGGCTGTGCAAAATCAATGGGCAGAAATCCCAGTTGATCTGCATGGAAGTGTGGGTAATCCTGTTCACAGCTGCACTGTCTCACTGGTAATGGTCAAATTTGGAGGTTATGCTTGGATGCTTGGCTTTGAGTTTATCAGGGGCTGTTCGGTATTTACCAGAGGGAGGATTTATGGTTTCACATATCAGGGACTTGCCGTTAATCGTTGAAGAGGGAGTGTAGGTAAGGATTCTACTCTTATCTTATCCACCTGTCCTGCCAAAAATGGAGGTTATGCTTGGATGCTGAGCTTAGTCTATCAGGGGCTGTGCAGTATGTACATGGAAGGAGGAAGATGCTCCATGGTTTCACATATCAGGGACTTACCATTAGTCATAGAGGAGGGAGTGTAGGTCTAGATTCTAAAAGCTCTACTCTCATGTTGTCCACCTGTCCTGTCAAAAATGGAGGTTATGCTTGGTTAAGTTTATCAGGGGCTGTGCACTATTTACAGGGAGTGGGATACTATATGATTTCAGGGACTTACCATTAATTGTAGAGGAGGGAGTGTGTGTCATGTTTCTAAATAGTTGTACTCTCATGTTGTCCACCTGTCCTGCCAAAAATGTAAACACTCACCAGGAAAAAGCATGAGAGACGAATGCCATTGGCCCAAGCATCCGTGTTGTATAAACAGGAGACGTTGCCAACAGTTGTATTTGTTTATCCCACACAAAAGTCAGGCTGATATGATGAGACAACACGGCAAACATTTGCAGCCATCGACCCGTACCGCCCGATAAACGTTACGAGGGTATCTCTGCAGGAGGTAGCCTTATTTGGACAGGGGGAAATTCGCGTTTGCGTTTATTGCGCGTCTGGATTGTTCGCCTCACGTTCTGTGTGTTCTGGCCTAGTTTTGCTCGATTTGTCGCGTGTGGCTCGCTTTGTGCAGTGGCGGTACCCAGAAAGCATGTCGAGCCGTACGTGACGTGTTGATCTGGGGAGGCTATCCTCGGGCGTAGTCTGTTTACTGTTGGGTTATGAGGTGCTGTGGACAGTCAACAGTTTATAAAACGGAGCACCCTGCTGTATCCAATGTTTTGCTCTGTTTAAACAGGCAGGACTCTTGTGTTGCCAAGATTTAGACCACCAAACTGTTCACATGTGGTAAATGTTTTGCCTACTAGTATGCTCCCCCACACATAGATAGTGAGGGTCTGAACAAGGAGGTTAAAAAAGACCTTTTTAACCTCCTTGGTCTGAACAACTGCAGTTTGATGATGCATTTTTAAGTTCTAAATTTCTTGGAATAGTTTTAAAAAAAGCAGAATTGTTCTTCGTTCTCTCGAATATTGAATCAAATGCTTTACATTTTTCCTTGCAACTTTGATTTTTTTAAAGACTGAAATTCAACCAATGTCATGTATTATATTCTTTTAGTAATAACTAGTATTTATCAGTTGTAATTTTCAGTTGCACGGTACAAATAGTTCTCTTCTTGTTATTATGATACTGTGATAATTTGTGGTAGTCTGCTTCCTTCTAGGACAACTTTTATTGCATTATCAATCCTGCTGTCCCCTCCTCCCTCCTCCATTCCATAATTCACTTACTGTATAATGAACTTCTCAGGACTCCATAATCCCATTATCGTCCCCACACAATCCTGTTATCACCTTATTCTGAGGCCACGGATCATTGAAATATCTCCAGGGAACTGATCATTACTGGTCACAGGGAATCCTAAATATGGATATGGGTCTTTTGTTATAATAATACTAATAATATTGGTACAAATTTAAGATATGGCAGCTGTTATTTGTAGATAATACTATTATTATGCAGTTATTAGTGAGCGATTTGACCGTTGTGTGCAGAATCAAATTCTTTGTTATGATTTCTTCAATTTGCACCAGTAAAGGAGGATTCGAGTGGACTTAAAGTAAGATCATGGAAAAGTTTAATTTGCATCCCTTAAAGTAAAAGAAGCAAACAAAAAACAACTGTCAGTGGTAAACCCCATATATATATACAAGTTTTAATTGTTTGTTGCAGGATTATAGAGATTTAAGTAATTATTATTTACTTGTAGTTTAATCCTCTTGCATGCTATATTTTTCAATATATCAATTGTGCATATCATTGTCTGAGTCAGCCTTTGCCTTCCTTATGTTGTGCATCTTTGAAATTTCATACTTCTGTATTACCTTCACCTTGTCTAAGAACTACAAAATGTAGGACCCAACAACGCTGTAAATCATTGCCCATCGATTCTAGGTCACATTTCGTCATTACCCATAGAGGGAGGTCCACAGAAATAAAGGCACAGGCTAACAAACATTTACAACTTGTGAATGGCTGAGTGCCTGGGTGATGGTGGCCCTGTATTGGCCCTCTGGCACAATCACACAAAAGCGTCACAGACGTTGTATGAACTACATTCTTATGGCTTACTGTAGGTACCTAGCGTAGAGTTGGGGTAGAATTCTTTAGGAAAGTTTGGGAAGGGGACTTAGATACAGTTATTGCTTGTGGCAAGGTGTCTGCATTCTTTGAGATCACCATAGTGTACCACATACCAGAAGTACATGTGTCCCTAGCATGTAGTGGTAATTATAAGTTTCTGACATTCTTTGTATAGTCCTGCCAATAACCTTGTATACTTGACTTCACATGACACAACAAGCTCTTGGTTAGAGATTTTCTACCATTTGAATCTTTTTAGTTTAACTTCGTTAGGAGAAGTTCACACAAAATGTCATCTTTTAGTATAATCTACCATAAAAATACTGAAAACATTGGGCAAAGCCATTGCGTTGTAAAAAAAGGCAACATTGCTGCCTTTGCATCCTATGAGTTGAAAACGCATCAACTATTTAACATTCTATATTTATCTATGAACAAAAGGCTTGTGCCCCAGAATTAAGTACCTATTTTAGTATTTTATGTACCCATTCCTTCCAAGTGTGTCTGTTTATTTAATGTCATGTGTGCAGTTGTGTTATTCTGTTAATAAGAAGACCTCCGTGTGTGTTTATACGCTTGTGTCAAGGACTATGTGGTATGTTGCCGACAACAAAAGGGAAGAATATTGCCACGTAGAATTAAATTTTATTGTCCAATCATCATGTACTTGAATAACAGAAGATGATTCAAGGAGTCATTTAGTAGATTTACCCTAGCCACTTGTTTTACATTTTTCATTAGAAAGACTGTTTTAAAAAGAAACAGTCGCTTTATACCACAAGAGCGAGGATGGCTGTTGCTAGGTGTTTTACAATAGTTAACATGTCTTGGATAATGAATTGGTCATAACTTATGTGGATCCAGGTGACTAGGACTTGTGTCGCCAAGTACTATATCCACCAATAAGAGAGGTATACCAAAGATTCTAATGCAAATTTCTAAATCTAGCTAAAAAAAAAAGTCCAATGAAAGAAACAATGTTTAAAAGGAAATGAAATGAATGGCTGAGGATAGATACTACATGGGTAGTATGTTTCTTCATTGAAACTTAAGGAAAGTAGTTGTGGTATTAAAAGAAAAAATACTGGTGAGATATTTTTGTTTGCTGTTGAAATTTGAACACTGTGGAATGATTTAGTTTTGACAAAATCTTAGTGATATTTTTAAAAGTAATCAAATTTTCTATGCTTTATTTTTAGAAACTGCACATTATGTTCTCCCAAATTATTGATAGCACATGATATTGTTTGCTATTTCAATGTGAGAATTTATTTATCAATCTGTTATGAAATCAGAAGTTGGGATATTGTAACATCTTGAATGTACATAGTGTCCTTTAGACATTAGGTATATACATGTACAATGTAGTCAGAGATTCTTGTATCAATACTTAATTAACCAGTACAAGTGGTAACCTAGATTCTGGTATGCCCAGTGATTTGTTGTGAACCTGAGTCACAAAGCCTGCTAGTAATCAATCCGATAGGCTTGGTCTGAAGAATAGATTGAAAAGTCACAGGTCGCTGAGTTTGAATTGGAGTATTGTGAAAAATCTGACCAATTTGTTTCCTTGGAAGTTGGATAGAAGAATCTTCAACTACAGGGCCCATGTAGTCCATGCACAATAAATGAAAAAAAAAATTGTTTGTAGTTTGACAACATTCTTAGATTTTTAGAATAATATATTATTACATAGGTATTCTATGAGAATAGTTACCAGTAAATTACAATTTTTGGGAAGCATTGAATTGTATAAATGAAAATATAACTTTATTCAGTTGAATGCCTGATTCTAGTCCTTAGGGCAAAAGATTCCTTGAAATTTCACTTCATTTTTAGTGTGTTCCTGAATGTTTTGTTTGGTAGAAGACATATCAGGGAACCAAAGAATTGAATTAAGATTGCCTGTAAAATATTGAACTCAGGTCACAACAAGCACTTGACATTCCTTAAACAGTTGCATGGATAATCGCTTGTTTCTTGGATTCGATTTAAGACCAGAAAAAAAATCAAATGTGACTTTAGTTGGTTCCACGTTGACCTAGCTTTTGTTGTTGGGTGGTTGCTATAATTTGTGTTTAGTGTCTCTACTTCATGTTTTGCACTGACATCCGATACAGAAGTCGAACCAGTCTCATGTATTCACTAAGCCGAAAGAAAAACAACACTACTTCAAAATTTCTAGATTATTTAGTAAACATTATGTTATAACCAGGTAAGCCACACCTTTGAACACCTGTCGTAAAAGTCCCCGTTACCGATATCTCGCCCTGAATGCTTGCGTAAATTACCGGAGACCTTTGACACGGGCGCGTTCTTGTTTTTGTGTCGTTTGTGTTTGCCTACATCAGTGGGGGGTAGAGGAACAGTGCGGTAAGGGTGTCGAGTTCGTGTTAGAGAAAGGTTAGCTTCACCTCCGGGTGATACCAATTGGAAGTTTAGGCGTAGGGTTAGAAAATGTTTTGGACATAAACTTTATTCTTGAAAAGAAAGGGAAAGACTGGTAACATGCTTTCAGTTACAGCATATGTGTGTAAAAAGGGCTCAAAATAAACATATCTGACTTGAGTAGGGAAGGAGAAATTGCAAGTTCAAGCTACTGGTAGGAAGGGCCAGAAAATTTAAGGTTACCCCTTTTCTTAGTTATTTTGAAGAAATGTTCCATACATAGACATATATCTCTTGAGAAATGTTATTTTGGAATGATATGAATATAAAACCATATGTGCATGAAACACCTACATGTAATAGCAGCTAGATGTTATTTTGGAAACGGTCAGATGTTTCAAGTATCATCCATCTTTCATCTGTGACACTTAGCAAGGTTTTATACTCCAAGTATGAATTGATATGCAAAGGAGGTGAAGACATTGACATGATTGCGTATGACGTTGAAAAACATGCCTGTACTGTAGTCCTGTTTTTAACTTTTCCATCCTACTAGAGGGTTCAAATTCTACCCTCCAAGTGAAGTGGAACAGTCCCATGTGAAGGGAACCCAATCCAATCCACAACAAACCTACAAACATGACACTTCTTACTACACAAACAAGATTAGTCCACGCTTTAGAAAAGGCTTCCCAACAGAATCATGTTTGTCATTTGTGAATATTTCATGATTACCTCTGTTTAACCTTTTTACTACCGAGCTTTGTCCTAACCGATCGGGTTAACGACAACCAAAATGAACAGACCTAACACTGTCACAAATACATGTACAAACAATCCCCCGGCACAAAAAAACACACAATATGCTAACAGTTCAATTGGTTGTTGTCCAGAGAGAAAAGCAGTTTTGATTGATGTTCGAATACTTTTAAGAAAAAAAGAAAAGGGAAGGCAAAATACAAAGCTAAGAGGAACTTTTGTTTTGAATGTCATCTCTGACAGCGCTAAGTGTTTATACAGTAAATCTTCCTCAATGATATCATGTCTCCTCATCTGTACCTATTGAATTATTGATAAACTGCCTTCAGCCTGGGTTTGGATAATCCATCAGCAGAGTGAATAAGACTGGAAGCGATGGCCTGTGTTAAGTTGTAAGGTTACTAGGGTGTGTTCTGTGTTGTGGTCGGGGCTCCTGTTGCCTCCAATGTTCCAGCAGATAAATTATTCAACATGACTTCCGCTGCATAAAAGTACTGACATGATGTGACATCCCAG
>NC_049985.1:15368281-15372614 GCF_000003815.2 Branchiostoma floridae | reverse complement strand
ATGCATAATCACATCTATGCAGAATGTATGGGGGAAATGTTTATGATTAGATTTAGAAAGGCATTGTTGAAGAATTATTTTCATAACATGTCTCTAAATGCATTTAGGATTACCGATTTTTGTACAAATGCGAAATATAATAGAACGTCATGTTGTACAAGGATTGACATTGATAGTACCTGTAGTATTTTATAAAGTATTTAGTTTTGCATAAGCATTGAGAGGGTAGCAAGAAAGGGAAATAACAGGTTTTCAACAATAGGTACTTTTTAAAAGTTGCCCATGTACATTTTGTATCCTCTTCTTAACACACTTTCAAAAGCAAGAAGTCTATTTTATACAGTATCTGTGCAAATTGGACATCTGGTATGAAAGTGTCATTAACATTGAATTTAATTATTTAGTAGTAATATGTAGAATACTGAATAGTTCTGATTATGATGATAATGCAAAGAAATATAGGTAACTACTAAGTCATGATAGTGTTTAGTCATAATGTGTTTAGCACTTTCTTTCATTCCACCTTGTTTAACATCTAATATCTTTCCCCATTTTCAGACAATGAAGATGTGAAGCGCACCACCTTGCGTGAGTTGAAGGTACTGCGGATGCTGAAGAATGAGAACATTGTGGAGTTGAAGGAAGCTTTCAAACGTAGAGGCAAACTGTACCTGGTGTTCGAGTATGTGGAGAAGGTAGGGGGATCTTTTTACTTGTCTTACTTGACAACTGCAAATTTATTTACTTTCAATGAGGTTTATTTCATGGTAGGAGGAAAAGGGAGGTTTTCGTGGTGTTTTAGATTTGCAGTTGAAACAATTCTGCTGTACAAAGTACCATTGGAAAATCATTTGCAGTGTTATGGATTCACCAAGAAGAGTCGCTACAGAAAGAAAGTTAACGACTTGAAAAGTGTCAAGATTTGCAGAGATGTTGTAATGTAGTTTAAGTAGTTAAATAAATTTTTATAATTTTTTTACAGGTTTCTGTGAATCAGTGTCTGGTACAGTACAAAATTTCACATCTCCATGGATGGTGCATCTGAAAGCTTGATCCTGATTGGTTGACAGGCTGAGAATTTGTTGTAACAATGAGAGACCAACCAATAACGAGGTGCATCTCTTTATCCTTGCTTCTCACAGAACATGTTGGAGATCCTTGAGGCGATGCCCAACGGAGTTCCGTACGAGCAGACCCGCAGCTACATCTACCAGCTCATCCTGGCTATCCACTGGTGCCACAAGAACGACATCATTCACAGAGGTCAGGGTCTTGATGATGATAATGTACACTTTATCAAGCTACAAACAACTGAAAGTCTGAAAATTTGCATTGAAGGGGTAGTGAAATGTCAGCGTTAGAAAAGACATTCAGTAAAACAGCATTGTCTTGTCATTTTCTTTGCCTACATACATTGTAATCAGTACATTACAACTATGTTTGTAAAATCTCATTCATAGTATCATACCAGGATTTGTAAATCACGATTTACCCAGGCGCGGGATTCATTCCGATTCTTGAATCAAAATCCAAGTCTGACTCTGAGGGGGGTAGTCTCAACCTGCCTCCAGCTTTGAATTCTGCAGATCTAACCTGAATTAACCAACCCTGTGCCCAGGTCAATCCTTATTTGTGAATCCTAAGTTGGACTGTTCACAGTTTTTGAAAGCTCATCTGAGTTGGTATTACAATTCATTATGATGATAAGAATAGATTAAAGTACCAGTTCCTAACACAGACATTGGTTTTGTATAGTCTTAAATTGTGGTACACAGTGTATATCCACTTCTTGCAGTGTTCATTGTCAATTTTGTCTAACATGCTCTGTAGTCAAAGTCTAAGATGCTTGAGTGATCAGTTTTTAATGTAGCACCAAGGGTGTGCTGTTTGTCTGTGGGTTTAAGGAGATGAAGTTTTGTGTGCTCATTCCTTTCTCGCTAAGGTATCACCTAATCTTTTTGTCCAGACATCAAACCCGAGAATCTACTAATAAGCAAGGAGGGACTCCTGAAGCTCTGTGATTTTGGTGAGTTTGGAATTATATCAGTTCTGATAACAAACTTTCCAGATAATGGTAATGGTGTCTTTTTGTTTGAATAACATTGTATGGGGAGAACATTTTTTTTCCATATCGATTGCCATAAGTTACAGCGGCGTTCACGCCATAGTTAACACCCGTCACTGACGCTGACGATTTCTGACGCGTCACTGACGATTTCTGACGGACATTATTCCGTCACAGCATTTTTCTGACGCGTCACTGACGGAAACTGCCGCATTTCTGACTGGTCAGCGTTATCAAATGACGAACCATTCATATGCAGGCCGCGGTAACATCACAGATTAGTGGGAGGAGAACTAATTTGCGTCATGCTGCGCAGTAACTTGCCGATACAAAAACGGAACAGCGGAAAGAGACGGCGATCTTGCCTGCATTTCAGTAGATCGAATTTTCTTCTGGTACTGCTTGCTATTATTATTTACGTACTAAGTAAGTACTGCTTGCTATTAAAGAGTGGAGTTGTTTGTTCTTACTTTATCAATTACTTATTTTGCTCATCAGCTCTTTATTTGCCTGTTGATTATTGTTGTTGCAATAGATTTTATCACGAAAGTAGCGTTCCTCGATAAAACTCTGCTCAGCGAGCGCCGGCCGGGAGGTAGTGTAACGCTACGTTTGCAAAAAATCGGAGCAAAATTGTCAACATCATGTTCACGACACTGTGTAGTAAAAAAGTTCTGAGGTGGGGAAACATTCTCAGGATACCTATTTCTTTTAATAAAATAAAGGTCAATCCAAAAAGTCAACCCGAAGAACGCGGCAATGTAACAGTTATATTATTTTCGGCAACGCAAAGCACGCCCATCGGCCAGAAACTAGCGGCAGACAACCATCAAACAAGCGAGCTGCCGGCAATGATCGACTACAAAAATACATTTTTGGCTGGGCTACCTTTATAACATTATTGTGCAAGACGTAAAAATATCATATAACTTCGAGTCCCGGTATTTTTAAGTTAAATACGGCGTAAACTTCAACTGAAAACTTTGCCATGTTTAGCTGCTACATTACGGACGACGGACCCAGCATTGCGTAATAGTATGTAAATATCACGTGACGTAGCACATACGTGTCTCTGATTGGCTACTGTAGGCAAGATTTGCACAACTGTTGGCGGGAAACGAAGGTATTGGCGGCTCCTCGCGAGGCCGAGCTTGCAGGAACTACGTGTTTGGCTATGTTTATATCAGTGTATATAAAGAATTTAACGGCACAGCACTGAAAAAAAGGAGTTCTCTGTCAAATAATCCGCTTTGAAGAGGTTTTGGTGTGTTTTTTATCGAAGATTTTGCCGCCGAATTTGTGATCAGCGATCGGGAACATCCGCTCGCACGCACGCGGAAAACCTACGCATTTTGATGGGAATATCTTTGCACCATTAACGTTCGACAAATACACACCTGGAATGGTGGGGCTATTTTAGAGCTACTTCGTCCTCGCTTCCTATTAATTATAACCAAAGATTCTATAGTGATCAACGATGTAACGATGTAACGTCCTTGGTATGACACACGCAGGCGGCGTGTACACGTCGTAATCACGACGTCACGGCTTAGGATAGAGTTTTGTGTGGCGTTTAGAAAGTGGGAAATGTTGTCAATCTTTGGGGTTTGGGGTGAAAATATGAGGCCTGCATTGTTGTAATCAAAATCAATAGATGTTTTGTGCATGTGAATATGTTTATTAGATGTTCAGATACCGGTAGAATTGTAGCAAAAATGGGTCTGACCCGCGCCGCTCAATTGATTGACACATGCGGCCGGGGCGCGGCTTCTTTGAGTTTCACCAAGGACCTTGGTTTGGCGGCATTCTCAAAGAACGGGCCCACCGGTACTGTACCGCCCGGGCCCGCCGGCCCGGTGTGGCAAAAATGTGCAATAAAGGTCTTCATTCATTTATTGTAAGAACAATCAGCACGGTGCATGTTTTTCCGCCGTGTTTGATTTTTTTTCTTGGTTTATTCTACTTGATAGCGATATTTAGTGTCGATGAATATATTTTGAATATTTTTGAACGACATGTATCGTAAACCCACATCGTTATGTTCCACACAAACCGTCTCTCTCTTTGTTAGACAGATTCAGTTGTGGTTTATACTGAAACATTTTGTATGTGGTACCACAGCGACTCGAGATGACTTAAGGCATTGGGTTTCTTCATACTCTAGCGCATTTAGCAATGTACTTACCGTATTTCCAACACTCGGAATAGATGATTTTCGATCGGATAGCAGCAGAATGATGATGGAAAACCTGGTGTAAACTTACCTTC
>NC_049985.1:15345497-15367356 GCF_000003815.2 Branchiostoma floridae | reverse complement strand
CATGGACTCAAAAATTCTAAGGATTTAATAAAACCGCCTTGAGGAACCATATAGTACATGTAGTAACTCTACTCAAAACATTAATTAATAACAAGAGATTTTACCGGATCAATTCTTGTCTTCCACTTATCGCCAAACACGATAATGTTTTGTTTTGTTTACAACAATCCCCTGTAATCACCTGCGAAAACTCGCACGCCGACGGGAAACACGCCCTTGTAGTTTCCAGAGCCTAAACAGAAATTCGTTACCCTCATAATTGCGAGCACAAGTAATGTACTAAATAAAGCATCGGATATGTTGACCATGCATAAATTTGACAGAAAGAGACAGTTGGCTCATTCAATGTTTCGACGGGCACGTCTGATGGACAAAACATTTATTTCTGCATGGGCCCTTCCCTCTTTTAGATTTATCCCGGTTCCTGGTTGCCACAAATTTTCCGTCTTACCAAGTAACCTCCTTGGTCTTACCGGTATTAGATTTCGAACTGCAAGTCTTTCGTTTATTTTCTGCGAGCCATGTTTCGGGGTTCTTCGAACGCCGGCGACAGAACCTCATTTATAGACAAGTATCAAGTTATTTTTGCTGTCAGTTTTCCTCTTTGCTGGTTGGCTGTCAAAAATGATTGAATTTGCGTCCTGCAAAGTTTCAGACAGTCCGGCGCGGGCGGCACGATCTTCAAACAACCGCGATCTGTCAATCAAGATCGCACATCGTGGGAGAGTGTACATTTGTAGTGGCCGTCCTCGGAGCTGCTGTTTCGCGCGCGATCAGAAGCCGATGTATCAAATCGTATAATCTATAGTTCAGTTTCATTCAGATCCCAAACTGTTCTCGCTATTTTTGTTACAGTGCACAAATTTTAGTTAAATCTTCGGCTTAATCAATCGCAGTTTGAACCCGCAGAGAAGTTGTACCGCTAGCATTCATGTTTGTTTACACGTAAGGTACGTTCGGGTCCAACATCTTTTTTAGCATGCGCTGTGCTTTACATTTTGCCGTATTTTTCTTTGTTCCGTGGATACATAAAAACGCTGACACAGTTTTGTAACATCGGATATCATTGCTAGCTTTTCAAACTGCGTTACAATCATATACGAGTATTCACTTAACTACTACGTAGATCGCAGTTTTGTGAGCTGTTTTTCTAATCGCACGGACTGTTTCGGCTCGGGAAATTGGAAACTACACGTGTTTCCCGTCGATGTGTGAGTTTTTGAAGCAATACAAAAAATATCCGTATTTGCCGACAAGTGCAAGACAAGAATCGATCTCGATAAAATCTGTCATTTATCTGCTAAAGAATATAACAATTGGTTTCTCAGGCCGGCTTTTCTTCACCCGTACCTGGAAATTTCGCATGATCAAAAATGTCGATTGTACCCGGCCGTGTCAGACGATTTCCCCGGTGTCATTATTGACCACGATGCCATTTTCTTACATTTATCAAACGAAACCCGTAGAAAATAACGATCTAAGAAATGAGTCGCTAAAGCACTGAAAGTCCGTATATAAGTCCCTCCCAGTCTCAGATCGGTCGAGCGGTTAGAGCCCAAATAACAACGTGATAAATTTAAACAATATGGCCACAGTCGGCTCGAGTAGACAACACTGAATTTTTTTTTAGCAATTAATCTTCAACAAGAATGACTCATACTCTAATCATTGCCAACCCCTTTTAGGTTTGTGTGTGTATTTAAGCTGTTCAGAAGAGCAATTATTAAGTTAACAACTTTCCCCTCCCAGAAGCGTGGCATATCCACGTAAGCTGCGTATTTCGGGGGTCAACGACCTGCCGCAACATCGCAACGAAAACTCGCACACTAGGAGGTGACAAAATTGCTATTGTCTTGTCGGGGTACAAAATAAACATGAAACCTGACCCCATCTCATACATATCATTAACGCTGACGCTGACTGGTCAGCGTTTGACTCTGACGAATTCTGACGGGCGTCTGACGATGTCTGACGGTTTCTGACCAGTCACTGACGATTTCTGACGCGTCACTGACGATTTCTGAGGCGTCACTGACGCTGACGGGTGTTAACTATAACGTGATCGCCGCTGTATGTTAATGTCCGTTCAGATGATAGCCATTGGATTTTCCTCAATAAAGCCTCTAAGCAAGAAAACAAAACAAAACAAAAAGAACAAAGTAACTAAAACTCTAAAAACAAACATAAAGAATGAAGCTTTGGAGTGAAACCAAAGATTCCATGGCTTGCAATTGGTTATAGACAATTTGGCATAATAGTTGAATTGGTGTTCAAAACAGTTTCAACATACATGTATGTATACTGTAGGGTGGCAAAGGTTTCTGGTAGTTTCGAATCATAAAGAAATGTGACTTAACAAAAAAAGAAGAAAGGGGTTTGCTTTGAAACATTCTTTTGCTCCCATGTGACTTAAACCAAACGACCCTTATCATAATCATGGTCTTTGCTGTTAGCTTTTCATAGGTTAATGCCTTAATGATACTGTTATCTCTAAATTAGATAAATTACTATTATTATCAAGTGCTTATTTTGATTGATTGGTGTTGCTAAGGAGATGTCCGTGAAAGGGTTTAGCAGACTGTATAGAAAGACTATCATTTATTTTGCATCAGTAAAACCCTAATTATATATGTTGATAGTGTTAATAAGGGAGTATGTGTATTGTATTGGACATTGTAGAAGAGCCACCTGTCTGACTGCTAGCTAATTGCAATATCATCATGAAAGAGTACTTTTCCTTGAAAGCTTGTTACAGCAAGATGATTAAAGAATGGAAGATCTCACATACTTTCAAGATGTATGTCTCTTATAACTTTTGCCTGTTAAATCATGAGTTAAAAGTTCCTGAATGCTTTTACAATAGAAGCCACTGTACACTGTATATAGCTAGTCAATAGCACTATACAAGTCAATAACAGCGCCTCCTAGTGCCCAGATATTAAACTGCACTCTGTTGTAGGCTTTGCGAGAAACCTCCAAGGTGGCGGCAGTGCTCCCTACACAGACTATGTGGCCACCAGGTGGTACAGGTCTCCCGAACTACTGCTGGGGTAAGGATTATCTGTCCTTTTTGCCATGTGATCTTTTGTTGATAGGACATGTAGTTACACACAACTTTACAAACAGTAGTATCTTAGTTCATGAAAATTGTTGTTACCACTGTGAAAAGGAACAAGGTATTGTAGTCAGTTGGTGTTTTTTTAAATCTTTGTGTGAATCTGCAGTTATGTTCATAAATATTATTGAAGAGTGGTAGATGTAGATCTGAAGTGGTGTACTAGGATACCTGTAGAATTGGAAGTATGGTTTGGCTTGGGTCCAATGGTATTTTAGTTGAGATCCAGGATAACTAAATTGCTACACCCACACAGTAATGTCAGCTCATTAGCGGTAACCACTAAGAGCTTGTTACAACATTGTTCAGCAAATTGTATCAGGCTCTTGTCAGACAATGTACAAATTATAACTGTCAACAGTAAGCAATGGTACTGTACTGTGCTCTTCCATTTGAAAAGGACAGAAAGAAGAAAGGAAAAATAATTTTTCATGTTTCTCCCATCTATTTTCAGAGCACCTTACGGCAAGTCCGTGGACCTGTGGTCTATCGGCTGTATCCTTGGCGAGCTGTCCGACGGACAGCCGCTGTTTCCTGGAGAGAGTGAGATTGACCAACTGTACACCATACAGAAGGTGCTGGGTATCCTACCTCCCGATCAGATGGACCTCTTCTATGCAAACCCCAGGTTCTCAGGGCTTAAGGTAAGATGTCTGGAGATGTGAAGATGGCTTCAACCTTGGTACAAAATATACTATGAACTTGATATGATAGTTAGAAATGGGTTGAGCATCTTTTTTTCATATGTTGTTAAGCTACAAAATGCTATCAGCAATCATAAAAGCATTATGCATTGTGTTGTTCAAAGATTATACTTCAAATGTACATCACCTATTTTGCATGTCGTTGACATTGAACTTTTTATGCTTGTCATATTATATCAATATGTACATATATAATGGTAACGACAAGAGCCGAAGAGAATGGTAATACAGTGGAAGCCAGCTATTTGCAATACGCTTAGTCGCAAAAATCGGTTAGTTGCAAAGAATTCTGAAATCCAAAACCATTTCCCATTGGCGCTATTGTTTACAGCACCCCATATTTGCAAAGCCCAAATCGGCTAATCGGGAAAAAAATTCAAGTTACAACGCATGTTAACCCCGAAATATGCCAAACAAATCACCAGAATCAGCAGGAATGAACCAAAATTTTCCCGTATAAAGATATCAGATCGCCAAAAGTATCAAAACTGCCTGTTTTGAGTCCGAAAAGGCCGCGATTTCTATTCAATTTACGTCGCTAGCGAGCGGCCCGGCGGTTGCCGCAGGGAATCATGGGATACTACACATGACGCCGCGTCCGCCATCTTTGTTTTCGTGATGGAAATGTTTTGAAAATGACGCTGTCGACTGTGGCAAAATTTCAGTGTAATCTGTGGACATCGTAACTGGAAAATTTGTAGATATGAAGATTAACAGTTTATTTATGCGTTAGTCATGAGTATTTTCGCCTAGTACATAAAGTTTGTCTGAAAACCAAGAGCGTTTTCGTCCTACAACGTAGCGATGTTTTTCGTCTGTATCACATGTCGACAAATCTTACGTAGTAAGCGCGTGCACTGTACCCTTGATCAGTCCTCTATTAATCAAAACAATTGTTCATTTGGCAAATTTAGAATACGTTTGCATATGTACCTCGTTTTTTTCGGTAGCTTAACGTGTTTTAGCAGTGTTAATTTCTTTGTTTTCTTCAAGCCGATACTATAGACGAAACGTAACAGATCTTTTGATGCATCGCGATTCGTTCTTCGACACTAAAATGTGATAACAATATCACAATTACCGATAAAAGATAAATTTGCCGCTGAAAGTGGCTAATAAGTATATTTGTGGAGTTTAATGAAATTATGGACTTGATTATTTGTGGTAGAAATGATTGTGTTGTATTCTTTGTGTCAATGCGTGCGATGCGTTCACCGATGCCCCCCTCCCCCATCCCCACTTGGGTCATTTCGAGCAACATCTTTTAATCGGGAACGCCGGTTAGTCGGGAAAATTTAGCTGGCAAATGGCCTTCCCTAATAAGCGACTTCTACTGTATTGTGGTCATGACAATGTGGACTGAATTTGCATACTTATGGTGCTGGCTTCTTATACTCATGGCTGTGTAGAACTGTAGATCAAATAATTTTCTTGCATAGTGAAAGAAATATAGAGAGCATAATTAATCTTATCAATAAAGTAATTCCTCACTAGTGGTGTGTTAATGTTGTTAATGTTTATCTGTTTTTCCAGTTCCCAGCTGTTTCAGAACCCATCACCCTGGAGAGGAGATACCACAACGTTATCAACAGTGTCACTCTGGATTTCATGGCGGTGAGTCCACCAACAGTCCTTATTAACATGGAAATACCTGGCCACAAAATCACACAATACTATCAGAAACTATTTATGGGGGTGAAAAACTTTTGTTGTTGTTGAACCAGACCTGAAAAAAGCAGTGGATTGGATTTTGGGACCGATTGTAAAAGGAACAGATTATACTGGCAGCGGGTGTTCACATGTTTTGGGGCTCACAGGTCCAAGAAAATAAGAAGCAAAATAGAGGAGAGTTGATACTCATTTTTACCAAGTTTCTACAGTCAAACTTGGTCTAAAACAGAGGCAGTTAGTGTTGTTCGCATGGAGATAGAATTTTAAAACACCAGTGGAAGTCGGAAACTCCACCAAACAGAACCCTTTGTAGGGAAATTGTTTTGAGTTTTGCCTATTCACATGTTTCACAGATGATTAGGTCCAGGATTGTGTGTTTGTTTATTTGTTTATTATTAGGTTCAAGCTCAGTGTCTTTTAGAGTTTTCAGGCTATTCAGTCGACCTACTAGTATTTTCCTCCCATGTGACACTGACTTAAAAGTTTATTTTGTTCTCAAGGCTCAAGTTTTTAATATGCTACACAACTCTGAAAAATTAGGATTCTTTGTGAAAAATGGAATTTAAATTGCTGCAAACTCTTATGTTGTAGGGAGTCTTGAGACTTGACCCCAAGGAGAGACTGTCCATAGAGCAGTGTCTGGAGCATCCTGCCTTTGATACGGAGAGAATCCTGAGACAGAACAAGAGGCCTTACAGAATCAACTCCACACACAGCAAACCTGCACACAGGGAACACATCAGCACAAGGTAAGAGACTAGATCTCGGATTTACCGTCAGTAACTTCAGTTCAATGCTTTATTTCTTTTGTATTGATTTGATTTCCACTTACACCTATTTTGTCCCGTACAAATGTAGAACTGAGGGCAGACAACTTCCGAGCAGGCCTCCGACGTACAGTGAACACATGAACGGTCATGCCCCCCCTCTCACGATGGAACATTCCAGTACGAGCCAGCACGGCGGCTCTGTACCGCAAGTCAGTACCCAGGCGGGGGGACAACTCCTCAAGTACCTCAAGTCCGGCAAGAATGCCGCGAAAGACAGGGCCGAAAATAACGAAGAGCGGAAAAATCCATCCAAATATGGTGCCAACATTCCTGAGCCAAAGCCAAGGGCTGGTGAAAGTACAAACATACCAAAGTTGCAGGAAAATGACCAAAGAACTCACGCAAGCAAGCTGTTAAAGCCTGGTTGGTCGAAAGTCGTAGGTCCTAGGCGAGATGGCGTCCATTCTGACAGCCCGGATGCGAGGCATCAGGGTAAGGAGAATTTGCATACGAGAAATCAGAGAATCGTAGAGGAGTCACAGCAACAGGGGAAGGAGATGGGAGCAGCAAGGAATCATGGGAACACTGAAGATACCAGAATACATGGGAATGTACGGAACAATGGAAACGCACCCAACTCGAGAGTTAACGAGAACAGACTTCCCCCGTACTTACGAAACAACGCGGATGCCGCAAGGCATCAAGGGAACGTGCACCCGAACATGCGTAACCACGGGAATACCGACGACGCTCGGCAACCTGGGAATAACAATGCTTCAAGGGAAACAAACAACATGACAGCTGAGAGGAATACACAAGCACAGGCATGGAACCAAGAGAGCCCAGAAGGGCGGGGTAATCGTCATGGCAACACAGAACTTAGACAAAACCCTGACACCAAGCAGGGTGGCAATGTGAAACCCTTACCACAGTATCAACCCAGAAACACTGACCTAGAGGTCAACCGTCCTGTGACTAGTTTTGAGCTGACCCAGAGGTTCCCCCAGGGGGTGGGGATGGAGGGCTCCACCCCAGGGAGGAGCGAGAGTACCTTCCCTGATGTTGATGAGGCTGGACAGGGCACAAGTCCACCATGTCTGGGGCAGGATGACAAGAAAGCAGTAAAGGTTAGTCTTGTGTCTCTGCAGATTTCAAGGGCTAGGAAATGTAGTGTTGGTTAGTATAGGGATACTATTTTTTATGTATTTCTTCTTCCACTTTCTTAGATTTTGGTAGAAGTGGCCCAACAACAACTGTTTAACAGAGTGTAAAACTGAAATGCATCAGGAGGCTGATGTTGTCAATGTTTGCAGGTTTTTGCTAGGATCAGTTGGGTAACTGGAAACTTGACATTTTTTCCTAGGCCTAAGTTGTACTTACAAGAGTTGCTTAAGCTTCATCATTCTAAGCCAGAGAAGTCATGTCATAGGAGCTAATGTATTGTAGAACCTACCAGAACTGATGTTTTCCATCTTTCATCATAAAATTTGAATTTCTAATCAGTACCAAAGCACCACAATGACTGCTGTATTCTTCTGTTGTTCCCAGTTCCAGTCCAGTGTGGTGGAAGACTTTCGCTTCTCCAAACAAAATGGCGTCACCACTCGGAGACGGAACAGGGATGGATCAGCCGACTCTGCTCCGGAGAAACAGCGCCTACCTGGGGTTAGAGGAGAGGTGGGTTTGACACTGGTGTGGGTTTGGACTTTGGACTATGATGGATAATGCATTATTGCACACATGGAATAAGTTCTGAGACTGTTTGTACCGGTAGCAGAGTACTCTTGACGTGCCATAATAATCCTTATCAAGATTGTAGGCAGAAGAAGAAAGGAAGAAGAAGACACAAACACTTGAATATCTCCTTTAACTGCACGGGCAGCTTCTCATATCTGTACATACAAAATTTTTACTTAACTGAATTATGTGATGAGCGTGTGTTGATTTTTCTTTCCATTGAATTTACAAGAAACTGTAAGACAGAATGAATACTGAATGAAGGTCTTAGTCATTTCTTGTTTCTGGAAAAATTAACTGGTACCAATACACAAATAGCCATGTATTGTGAAAAAATCCTTTTTTTCTTGTTTGTCTAGTATGTATTCTGAGTACAGTATGTACATGTATATTTCTTTTCTTCAGGGAATGGATGGAGACGCCCACTCTTCAGGGCGTGGTCATGATGCTGGGTCACTGCTGAGGGAAAGGAGAGCAAAGAGCCAGTATTATGGTACGCACACATTGTCACATTTACAGATGAAAATGTGCAGAGCTTTACTTTCATGTATGTGGTATTGTACTGTAAAGGAAAGCATTATGTTGTACAGGATAGCAGAGATTTCTTTTTACACAACCAGTTAATCTCGCATGCTGACGTTTCGATGCCTGTCAGACATTTTCCTCAGAGCAAATAGAGAAACAGAACTCCAGTTTGTTCTGAGGAAGATGTCTGAGAGGCGTCGAAATGTCAGCAGGTGAGATTAATTGGTTGTGTAAAAAGAAATCTCCACTATCCTGTACAACATAATGCTTTCCTTTACACTATCACCTACATGTACCAACATGATTGAAATTGTTTTCAGAATTATGTTGAACAGAATGAGTTCAAATTGTTTGCTAATCTTGTTTTGCATAAAAAATCTTTATACACAAATGTATACTAACCACCCTTTCACACTTAGATTTCTTACAACTGTAAGGTGAAGATTGCGCTGTTTATTTCCTTCCTGTGTGGTGGGTTGTAAGGTTTGTTGTTTGGTACCTCTTGTCTAGATGGCAGCACAGCTCGAGGCAGTATGGAGGGAGGCTTTGATAACAAGGAATCTTCAGGTTGGTGTGATGGAAGGGCTGTCACCTCTCTTTACCTAATAATGTACTCCACAGCACTTTACAAACGTCTCTCCTCTATCTCTCTGCTCTGTACCTACATAACATGTGCAATTCTGATCAGCCAACAATAGGCCCATAATATCAGTGATCTTCATACCCACTTGCACATTTACAACCGTACTTTGCTTGGCGCAACTTAGTTTTATACCCTGAAATTTTGCTTTGGGACCACCGCTTTTCCCCCACGAGCATTAGCTTAAACTGTTTGCCTTATAGTCATCTATTACTATTAGTCTATCAGATCTTTCACTGCATGTATACATACAGGTATGTAGACATGTACTATAGTCTCTGTTTTGTCTGTAAAATTGTTTCTCAACCATACCCATTCCACCAATAGAACAACATTGGAAACATGCAAACCGAAATAGGGATCACGTAGCACAGTGGTACTGTCTTCGCCTCGTGACCGAGAGGTTGCGGGTTCGAAGCCAGCTGCTGTGTTACCGATCTTGTGCCCTTGGGAAAGGCACTTTACACTGCTTTCCTCACTATACTCAGGTGAAAATGAGTACCTAGTTTCGGCTAGGGCCGTCCCTCGGATAGGACGTTAAATGGAGGTCCCGTGTATGGGGAGAGTCACACCCTATGCACGTTAAAGAACCCCCACACGTGCGATGGTGCCGGTGGTGAGAATGAACCAAACCTTTTCTGTCTTGGAGTTGGTGAATCACTTCAAATCACCCGGTTGGAGGCCTGGCGAACCTACATACCGTATCAGCCAGCGAAAGGGTATATCACCCCGTAAGGGTCGGTATACCCCCGCCGCGTGTAGACATGTGCGAACATGTGCACATGTGTGTATGGCGGCTTTGAAAAGGTGTCCTTAACACCTGTTTTGCCATACCCTCCAAATGGAGAATCCTAATAAATAAATGCACAAACAGTGCCCACCCCTCAAATACTTAAAACCTGCAGTTGATGTGTACTAACTGTGTAATGTTACTAACTGTGGAATGTACTTTGTTTTACAGAGCGTAGCCCACAGCATGACCCCATGAAGTACACCTACCCATACAAGTACGGCCCCAGTATGGTCTTCGACTCTTCCCCTGAGTCCACTGGTGGCAACAGGAACTGGGGAGGAACCACTCAGACAACAGGGGGGAACAGGACCTGGGGAGGGACAGCACAGGAACCTGAACAGTGGTGAGATACGTGCTCTATTGGAAAAGTCTCAAAAGGATGGTTGAATTTGTGAACGTTTGTCAAAAACATAATCTCAGTTGAGTGAACGTAATGAGTTACAATTGTGTGCTTACTTGTACAACCTTATTACCTCCATGAAATGTCATGGAATGGAGGTTATATTTTCTGTTATGTGTCTCTGTCTGTGTAGATGATTACTCAAGAACGGCTGGATGGATTGGTTTCATACTTGTTGTGTTGGTGGGGTGTGATGAAAGCTCGAATCGATGAGATCTTGGGAGCCGTATCTGTTGTTATAATCGATGTAATAATATCAGAAATCACCCCTATATTTGAGTTATATTGGTACAGGCATCGTGCTTTATGTGTTTGTTAATGGGCTTAGCTGCAAGCAGATAGTGAGGTGACAGCTGCTTGGGGAACCCCCAGTAGGATGTCTCACATACTGTACTGCTGATTTGAGTGACATGGTGATTAAAATGCCATTAGGTCCTCTCATCTTAGATGGGTTGGGTGTCAGAAGTTTTATGGGCGATACAGATGTTCCGATTTCGTTGCGATAAGGGACAGTTGTTAGTTGTCTCTAATGGTACTTTTTTAGCAGACGGGGTTGGCGCCAAGTATTCATCTTACAGTTGGTGAAGGGCTGTCAGAGGAAAGTTTGCATCTCGTTTTTGTACCATGTGAACAGCTGATGTTATGACATATTGATGGAAAATCAAATCACCATCTGACTAAAGTTGGCCACATCCCTTCTTCTGAGTTTCCCAACTTCCTCCCACCACACCGCTCTGAGGCACATAGTCGAACCTCAATAATGCTGACAACCTTAGACAGTTTAAATGCCAAACATCAAGCTTAAGGAACACCACGCTACCATATGCCGTCGACCTCTTAAACGCACATTACACAATTAAGTGTCACATTTTAATAATTACTAATCAGATGGACATCCTCTGTGTCATTAAATAAATACACCGCTACTTTGCCATAACATTTATAACCATTACTCTCAAATACAACCGACTATAAACATACATACCATCCACAAAAAAGCAATAAATATTTCATGGAGGTATGAGGTCCCCGAACTCTAGTTCAAGTTATTGCTTGTTGTGAATATCAAAAAAGCTTGCAAGAGTTTAACATATCACTTGACTAAAACAAACTCCTAACCACCTGTAGGAAAGATGCTGAGCCTACTCCTGAGCCTGCCTGGAAACCTGCTGGAACCTACCAACAAAACTTCATGAGGAAGAAGAAAAAGAAGAAAGCTTCCACTGTAAGGAGCCTTTGTATTTTTCTTTGTTGTGTTGTGTGTGTTGTACCCATGTGTGTGTGTGTGTGCATTCGTGCTTGTATGTGGTTTGAATTCTTTGAGTATAAGCAGATGTAGCTAGATAGCTTGATGTCCTTTCATTATTATTAGTGATACCTAATGAAGAAATAAAGAAGCCCTGTGTTGTTTGTTCTAAGCTACCTGGTGGAGACACAGACAGAATAGCCATACAGAGAGCCATCTACGGTGGAGGGGCACCCAAGGCTAGGGACTGGGAGAGGCTGGACACACCGGTACATAGCATAATTATGTTTCCCTCCATTAAGTTTGTCAAACATAGTGGAAAAAATATTTTTGTGGACTTTCAGCGCATTTTCTGCTCTTCTGGTCTTTCATTTCTTGATAGTAAGAAAAGGTTGAGGTTAGAAACAAGCTAGAAGGATGAAAATGAGTGACACGTGTTGTGATCTCTCTCTGACAAATATTTCATGTGTCCATTTTTTGTCCCACATGCAGCATCGAGAGCACAGACAACCCAAACCCTTCCGTAAGCTGGCCCAGACACCGGCAGAGAAGATGCTCGCTGCGGGGGCCGGATACTCACGGAACACGGACTCACGTCTACACCCGCTGCCGCAGCGCCAACTCCCAATACTCAACCGGAATAACTCCTTCGGGACAGACGGTAGCAACTTCATGTCTCACAACTCCATACATCAACACTCCAAGTCCGAATCTGACAGGCAGGAGGCAGGCAACAGGGGACACCCCACCCCGGGGGGTATCAAGGCCCCCAACTGGCCAGCTCGGCCCAGCTCACCCGCACACACAGACAATGTTATAAACCCAGAGCTGAGAGTTAGCTCTACGGACGTACCCCCTCCTCACCATCCATCCCAAACACAGAGGAACCTACAGCCCATCAAGAGTGCCAGAGGGGGTAGGGTACCTAACTTCAATGGCTTGAAGGAAACAGCTTTATAAGACTGTTGGTTTGACCAGGGGTTGTGATTTGGCAGTATTTGGGGGAGGGGGATGCTTTGTGTACCCACCAACCTCTTTAAGGAAGTGAAAACTTCTCAGAATTTTGTAGGTAAGGTAGAGTAGATAGAAAGTGTAAATGTTTGTAGATACAGACCAAATATATTGCTTTGTGAGTTGTTCTTATGTACAGGTTGTTCACTGAATTTATTTGTATGATCACAAACATTTCAATCATACTACAAACAAAACATCAACGTAGCTCTCAGCTCAAAAGAGAACATGGAAGCATCTAATACCTTTATCAGGCACTGAGTCTCACTGTCTTCTTCAAAATCACAGATTTAAAAAAAACTAGAGCCAAAACTTGTGTCCTTTATGCCCTTGTTTTCTATTTACATATTATACACATTCCACGTACAAAATACCAGTCTACCAAATCACAATACTCAGGAATAAAAGATGGTGACAATAGAAACATAGAAACACCTGTGATCTATGCAGTTCTGATTTTTGAGTGCCAATGTTGTTTGGCTTTTGTGCTAGGAGAGGTGTCAAAGAGGGAACTATTAAAAGATTGGCCAGGCACACTCCAGAGTTGTAGTTCATCCTAACGCCTGTCATTCCTTTTCAGATAGTTCTAGACATAGGGACAAACCATGAAGATCAGAGGAAGTGTACTGTCACCGCTTGAGATCGTTTGTGGTTTGTCCCTAGCCTTGTGAAGTTAGGATGTTCCTTTTTTGCTTTATTTCAAAATCTTATTGGGAACATCGTCTTAACTAAGCTAACTATTCCAACTTTACTTCTTGACACTTTTCGGTTCGACATTCCTCAGTTTTGAAACAGTTGGGTTAAGCACTTCTCAAAGTCAGAATTCATCCAAAATCCGTAAGCTCGTAAAACGATGTTGAAATATTTGTAACTAGTTTGTATGCGATATTGATAATCTTATTTCAAGATTTAGAATGTCTTCATGTTCATAAAGATTTGTTTCACATGAAAGTGCAAAGTAATATAACTAATTCCTATGTGACTTTTACCATTTTGTTGTCATGACAAATGACCTTAATCTAGATCACTTATTATATTTTTTGGTTTTGATGTATTACTAACCAGAAAGTTAAAGTTTTATCCATATTTTTGTATGATAATTTTGAGTAGAGATGATGCATGTTTTGTTGCAAGTTCGTAGACTAAAGAAAACTGCTGGGCATGCTTGGTAGCTGCAGTGCATACTTTTTTTGCTAGGGGGCATTGCTGCCCATGTACAGTTTGTAACCAATTTACTAGTGACTGTTTATCTATTCCAACCTTATAATGTACATGTTCACCTGTAGAAAAAATGTACTTTTTAAGAGACAATGCACATTGCATTTACTATAATGGTTATTACCTGTTTCCTTGAAATGGAAGAAATGATTTTCTATTTATATAACAGGAGTGAAGCCTTTTCTCTGTACGTGTGTACCAGACATGACATGTGACTGGGTACAATAAAACATACTGGGCAGGAAAGCCTAAAACTGAACACAGCAGTGTTTGAACTTTTGTCATTGCTTCATCTTGAACCTTGAACGTGGACATCGGAAATGCCTTCACGGGTCGCAATGGATCCTTCTTTTCCACTCAGACTTGTCTTCCATGAGGGAGCGCAGATCTGCTGTGGAGATGTTGCTGATTTGTGTGTCCCTTTTAAGGTTGTTAATGAGGGTTGTCCGCATTCTTCCCTTTCTTCTCTTTCCTTCTGTTGGCTCCCAGAGGATAAGCTGCTTGGCGACCAGTTCTGTATGTCGGACACAATGTCCGGCCAGCGCCATCCTCCGTTTCCTGATCTTATGAGAGAGTCTAGGGAGGTCACCGTACAGTGTGGAGTTCCTCACTCGGTCCTCCCAGGAGACATTTAACACTCTTCTAAGCATCCTGGTGAACATCCCGTCGAGCGACTTCTCATCTTGTACTGTATTGCTTCATAGTGTCCTATAACAAGTACCCCCTCTACATGGAAGCCATTGCAATTACTGAATTTTTCGAATTGACGAAAGTTCGTCCAAACCATAGGCATAGATTGTTCTAGAGTCCAGCCGACAAAGACCTGAAGTGTCCGGTTCACTCTTGTAAGTGACGGACTCCGGCCCAAGTATAATCCGCAGAACCCTCTTCTGGACGACTTTCGCTGTTTAGGCCATGTTGATTGGATTATATGGATGACATCGTCTGAAAACCCCAAACTGATGCGAGCGTGCGAATAAAAAAAAGTTTTATTAAAAAAATGTTGCCTTCATTATGAAATCAAAGAGGCCAGGAAGGTTGAACAAATGACTGAACAAACAGAATATGGTATACCGAACAAGAGATTCTTCATTTTTGGTCTTTCACATCTTCTTTGGACCATGAAATATTCTATGGCATTAGCAAGTTTTCAAATATTTGTTTTTGCAATCCACTACATATATTTGCTCAAGCTGCTTTGTACCATTTACTGTATGGTTGAAACCTTATTATTATTTTTTGGAAACGGTCGAAAATTGATACCCAGAGTCATCGTGGATGTCATCCATACAATCAAACCAACATGGCCGTACCAACATGTATGGCCATGAAGCATACACTCTTCATGTGCAGTGTATATACAAGGCCGGTTGTATGACCTGGGGTTTGATGAGTGGGGTAAGGAACAGCGGTACACTTGAAGTTGAAAGATTAAGCATGATAAAAATCACTATTGTGATATGATTGCTGTAGACCACACTGTCTGCTGACCTTGTAGACTCTCTCTGTCCTTGTTACTGTAGATCGATTGGTTTGGGGAAGGTAATACCTGTCATAGAAACTCAGGGCAAACTAATAACTGTCAACCTGTCACTTTTGTGCATCTGGTTAGTTTTTCCACTACTGATGTAGTATACCGCAGGGAAATATCTGCTACTGGAGTCAATCTATTACGGTTCACTTCACGTCTCAGAGAGAGACCTCACATAGAGATCTGAAGATATCCCAACCAAGACAAGAAACGCCGCCTATAAAGATGGCAAGTGATCTGACGACTTCTTCCGTCGACTGTTCGAAGCCACGGAACACTTTACAAAGACCGATCATTACTGTCCATCACAATTAGCAGTTTAACCAATGAGAGAATGGCAATTAGCGTTTCGACCAATCAGTGAGTTCCCTAGTGTCCGTCAAATATTTGCACTTTTATGTTGATGGAGATGGGTCGGGGCTATGTGGCATCGATCTAGTATTTATATAGCTATCTAGCATATATTCTCCTGTTTCCCTCCATTTTCCTTTCTTTCTCTCCTTTCTTGTTCTTGCCATCTTTCTCGTCCTTCCACACACAAAAGAGGTGATGAGACACAAGATGGGACACCGTTGACCTTGCACGACCCATCAGTCACCCCCATGACCTTCAGGTCATCCTGCCTGGTGTGGCTATGCCCCAGTCACATATCATCACCAGGCACCGAGAGCTTTCGTCAGTTTGCCGCCCTATTTCAGACTAAATGAGCCGATTCATTGGCCATTTCTATGTGAGAAGCGTTTGAGATTTATTCCGTCTTCATACTTTCTTTCCTCCTGCACGTTTTCCTCCTGTTTTTCCCGCTCCCCGTTTTCTCCTAGATCCTTAAATTATTTAATTGTATCTTTCCTTTTTGGAACTCGAGCCAAATCTTGACGGTACACGTAGTACTAGTAGGTCACCCAGCTGAAGTTGATAACCCCATCACAACACTGCATAGAACGGCCCGGAATATTCTCCAATTTGCGCCCCATTGAGATTTTATTTGCAGAGATAAGGGTACGATAGGAGATGAATTATGAGATGGGCTTGCCATACACCGGGAGGAAAAATCTAGAGGGCCAACAAGAGTACTAAGTGCGTACAAAGAGAGAGATCCTCCTGTTCCATGAGCTTCAAAACGCAGATGTCGGGATGGAAAATCGTTAAGTTTTCTAGCTACCCCGTGTTTCTCATCAATTCATGATCGTAGACTCTGGTGCAGAGGGAGGTGCTCTTTTTTTAAAAGCATGCCTAGGGCGTAGTCGTACCTGTATCAAAAGTCTCGTCAATCAAGTAACTGTTATAACATTAACGTTACAAAATGTATGTAGATAACTTTATTCAACGTTATATAACTTTATTGCAGGATCATGCCGGAAGGCTTATTTCAATCAAACCAAAACGGCCTATAGAATTAGATAGCAAGTACAATGGAGACAAGGTAGATAAATTTGCAGTTGTATATCTAACAAAGAAGGGAAATGAAATTCATAGACATATTATATAAGAAATGACGACTCGTTCTGAATCTATTTCGAATTCTACTAAAGTTTATTATTTTAATTTTGGAGGGTTTCGCTCCTTTTCCGTATGCAGTGGGAGACAAATTGTCTGACATTTTCAAAGATAAAACGGATTGGACAACTGTTCAAGTAAAAAGAAAAGACGTTTTACTTTAGAATTAGAGAAGCTTCATTGACGCAACAAAAAAGTACGGTAACGTTACAGTCACTTTTTGTATGGTCAACCAAGGAGGTAGCTGAGGCAACTCCGCAAGGAAAAACGTATTTTACTTATATATCATATTGTAGCGGAGGAAAACATACAGTATAATAGACCTATACAAGTAAAATACGTTTTTCCTCCCAATGAGGCTCCTGGGATCGATCAGCTTCAAACTTCAAAGCCGAAATACAAAATAAAATCTTTGAAATTTAAAAAGAAACAAAAGGCTTACATGATGATGAACATGTAATATCTTGTTAAATCAGCTTTTGAACAGGAAGTCCAGAGGAGCATCCTGTCATACCTTGTATATCCGTATCTAGGCCAGCTACTGACCGTCACTGTCACTCTATTTGGGACCGCTAGGGGTGAACGACCTTCAGGGCAATGAACTTCCGGTTCAAGATGGCAGGCGCGCCTAGGCGTCGACGAAGTCCGCAGGAAGTCCAAATCGTTTATTATTCCACAAAATCTGTGTTTGTCTATACTGACGACTTGATGTTACTCAATTCAAGTCTCACACAGTCACTGTATTACGCTGTTCTTTAGGGTATTATTCTTCGATCAAGGCGATTTGTTGAAGTGGCGATCGACATCACCATGTCCGAAAAAGAACAACAACAGAAAGAAGTACAACTACAAGAGAGAAAACCTCTGTCGGTCGTGTCAAAGCTGTGTTACGGTCTAGGTGGGATGGCAGTAGACATATTCTGGACCGTTCTCGGGGCGTATACCAACATCTTTCTGGTGGAGGTGGCTCAGGTAGGTAACGTAAGAAACTATTTGACCCCCCCCCCCAAAAAAAAAACACTTTTCATACGCGGGCTTTGCATGTGTACGGAATTCATACGAGGGAAACAACAATTTTCGTTTGAATGATTACTAGTATCGTATGTTATCAGTTTCGACAAAGTGAGTTTTCCAGGCAAGGTTACTCAATTTATATTTATTATTCATCCATACAAGAATTTATATTTATTTACATTTATAGAAATAGAATGGAAGCATGTTATGTGTACGATACATAATTAAGACCTTGATGTGCTTAAATTGTTATATTGAACAATAACAATAAATGATGTTTCAGCTGCCTCCACTGTTTGGAACATCAGTGGTGTTCGGTGGCAGAGCTATAGACGCTGTCTGCAACTTCATCATAGGGCCATTGATCGACAGAACAGACACTCGATGGGGAAAGATAAAACCATGGTAAGCTATTATCAAGTTGTTTTTTCAGATGAGACAGTGAAATGACCAGTCCATAAGTCTTATAAATTGTGGTTTGTATAGTTTAAGGTATTGACATCATACTGCCTTGACCAATCTGACATCATGGTTAAAAAAATCATTTCTTGGTAATAGCTGGGCCTCACCACACCTCACCTCACCTAAGTCCCATCCTCATCATGATGGTTGGGGACCATGGTTGCTTCTAGTACAAGTCTCCATTATAAATTCTAAGTTTTTTTTTTTTTTTTCTGCCAAACTCATTGTTTTTTGGGGACAGATGGGGTAAAAAAAAATTGTCCTGTCCCAACACGCAAAATTTTCCATCCCAGGACGGAGTAACATCCTGGAGACAGACCTGCTTAATGTATTACCATATTGCTATGGTTTTTGACATCAAACTCAACAATAAAGGTGAAGAACCAATCATAACTAATGACCTAAATTGTATATGTAAAAATCCTCAGGATTTTGGGTTCTGGACTTCTTCTCATTCCCATCTACATCTTGGTCTGGTACGTCCCAGATGTAGGACTGGAGGGCAAGTTGGCATGGTACATCCTGCTGTACGTCTGTCTGATGTTTGTGAAAACGGTACGTAATCCAATCAAACTGTGTTCCCTTTAAGTACAATACCCATAGGTTAAGGCATGCACCTTAATAGGTTACAGCATTCAATGGCAACAGCATGGTACTCACCTTAACATAAAAAGTTGTGAATGTTGCTTGTTTGCTTGCTTGTTTGTTTTGCCTAACAGTTAAATTCCCTCTAGTTGTTGCACACAAGTTTTGTAGTAGTAGTGACCAGGGTAGTACATGTAGGTAGGTAGATAAGACCGTACCATAAATAATAATAATGTTTCATGCAGTAATTTTGTTCTTGGCAGCTTGCTCCAGACCCTTGCGATATACGGTAGCCCCGCCTATTGTAAACTCCTCGCAATTCAGCCCCTGGCTGCCAAGAGAGAGTAATAGGCCCACCCAATACCAATACCAATATATGAGGACGTCCTTAAACCAATCCTATTTGCTCATTATCACCTTTCCATTCCATAGGGCACAACGTTTGGGCCTGCCAGGCATTTGAAACACACAACCTTGCCACTTAATGATATCCTGATTGATAATTGCAGAAGCATTTTGCATTGACAGGCCTTGTCCATCTCCTCCCGTGCACTTGTTGTGTTTCTGAGTCACGACAGTCAGGACAGGGACTCTGCAACTGTCTACAGTAAGTACTCTTTTGGCATACTGTAGTAAGTTTGTAAACAAAAGAAGTATGTTGGTCATACAAGTACACTAGAACCCGCTGATCTTCACTATTCTATTCAAACACCTGTGATGTTAGTGTTCCCCCCACCAAAGGTTTTGTCTACTTTGTCCAAAATGATTAAAGATGAATTCCACTTCTTCATGTATTGTTCTAGATATAATATTTTACATCATAAGAAAGTGACCAATAGAAATGTCCAAGGTAGTATGGTTTTGAAATTGATGGTAATGGACTACTTCGAAAATAATATATACTTCTAAAATGTAATGTATCTGGTTTAGCTATATTTGCAGTGATCCTAATTTTCTTGATAGAACGTTTCGTGTCTTTTGTTTTATCCTACTCCCTTTGCAGGGGGTCTTTTTGTACTGATGGGAATAGTTGCAGGAATGGCGATACATGGACAAATTGTTGCCTCATATGAACAGAAAAAGTTTGACCCGTGTAATATTGATAACAGTACCAATAGCACCAACATCACTGTGGACAACATCTACTTGAAAGAAGTGGTGAGGACAGTCACTTGTACACACACATTTTTGTACACTCACACTGTTGAGATATAAGATGATCTCACGTAATGTTTGCAGTTTTTGTGGTGGCCACTTCACCGAAAACTTCGATTGCAGTATGTGGCTACAGTATTATGGCACTACCGCAAACTCAAAACCACCATGAACACGAGAGAGTACTCTGTTTTCCTTACTACTGCAAATTGTTAATCCCATTGAACTTAAATGCATTTTACATGCAACATGCATTGGCATAATACCGGTCATAAGCCTTATACCGGTCGATTAAAAATAGTGGAACTTAAAGAGATCTACACATGCAACAATAGTTATTTCTGAGGTATGCACACTTCAGACATCCAGGTGTCCAATACATAATTTACAAAGCATCGATAACAATGCATTCGAAGACAACAAGGCCAAAAGTTTTCAGGTCATTTTCGGGGCAGGCGAGCTCGTCGTGGGACAAACACACTGTCACGTTCATCGCCAGATTTGTAGATAATAATCACATGTGCTCACGGCACAAGACGAGCATGATTCAACAGCAATCTTGAATTTCTTTTGGTGACCTACAACTCGTGTAAAAGTGTGAGGAACCGTTGGATAATAGCCCGGATCTACGGCTGAATGGGTCAAATTGAACGACTACGCCGCCATTTTCCCGCCATTTTTAATGCTACGGCCAGCAGTAAAGTTTTACGTCATAGCGGTTGTGACAGACCAAAATTAAATGAAAATTCTTGTCAGTACACGCCCATTTTCTCATGACTTTTTGTATGCTCATGCAGATTTTTGTTTTGTGCAACTACTAACAGGAAAGAAAGGAACAACAGAGGATGAATAAAGGTACATAGCGGCAGTTAATTGTGCCGTGTTTCGTTCGACCGGTATAGTGCACCCCCTTCCAACCACGCGCCCGTTCTCCGTGCAATTCCGCGGTGTGTTCCAATTACGATATTATGTTTTTAGCAGGACCAGAGAGACAAAATAATTTACACAGAAGAAGTGGCAAAGGTAAGCTGTAACAGCAACATGTAACTGGAGAAAATGATGCGTTGATCATTTGCCAAATTAGCATTGCTTGAGAAATTGCAGTAAACCGACCGGTATTATGCCAATGGATGTTACAGTAACCTTCCTTCAAATGTAGGACTTCTAGTAAGGCTGCAAAACATTTGTGAGAAAACAACTGTATACATGTATGTCTCCCATCTTTCCAATGAAATATTTCAGAAATCCTTTTTACTTTTAGACTGATTTGGCATATACAATATTGTACATGTATGTAGTACATGTATGTAGTACATGTATGGAGTACATGATTGTTTGAACACTTTTGTTTGATGCTTCTGATGTGCTTCTCTAGAAAACAGGCTACCTGATATCAGCAGGAATCATCGCTGGCTTGACATTTCTGTGTGTCCTGGGGGTTCTCATTGGAACAACTGAGAGGAAAGGTGCACCTGAGATTGGGCCACGCTGACTTAATTTTATGGATGACATCCATGCATGCATTGCTTTTACCTTTTCTAGAAATAAATGTGGCCACATGTGACCCAATAGCATGCCAGGTCAATCAGAAATTTATACTTACCTGAGGATTTGCTCCCCAGGGTAAGGAAGGCACATTGTTGGTACACAGGGCTACAGTGCCCTTGTTCCTCTTTAAACAAGAACGGCATTAAAAACAGGATAAAGGAGAAATTCTTGGTACACAAGCAGTAGGTACTTACATAGCTTACGTTTCGAATCTCTCAGCACCTTCGTCAGAGCTTC
>NC_049985.1:15310929-15345397 GCF_000003815.2 Branchiostoma floridae | reverse complement strand
TCTCCTTTATCCTATATTCTACCAACCTGATGAAACTATTTTCGGGGGCATTAAAAACAGAATTGAAATGGTCACGGTCAGACTCTTACAGTCTTACTAGAGGTGAAAAAAAGACAAACCTGGGGAAGAATGGACTGGATGTTTAGTCCTGTGGTTTAGCAGCATTTTTTGCTCGATTAATCTTTTTTTTTCGCTCTCGCACATTAGTTTTGGAGTCTCCAGAGGATGTCATCCATAGAATAAAGTCAGTGTGGCCTTGTTAGATTGTAAAATGGCCCAATTTATTCACTAATGCACAATCATTTCACTTGATTAGTTGCCAGTCACCTTGTAAATCATAAGCACAAGAATGAACTAACTTGACATGTACTGCAAAATGGAGTGAACAGAGAGATTTGCTTTTGAAGTTGTCACTGTCATAGTTTATGCTAATCTATAGATTTTAAAAAAGCTAAGTCTGCATACAATGTAGGTTGTGTTTATAGCAAATGTTTCCTTTATTTGTATGAAGAGTTTTTCTGACCCTAGGTTCTCCATTTAATGTTGCAGATATTTCAAAGACGTCCCAACGACAGCACTACCAATCGTTCATCAAGACGATAAAAGCAGTTTTGACGTTTCGACCCAACGTCTACATTTTGCTCATATTTTTTAATATTGCACTAACCCTTTCTGTAAGTAATGAGTCTTTATCCTGAAATGAAATGTTGATTTTTTTAATAATTTTGGAACACAAACGTTGACGCATTCTCCTTGCCCATGGCCTATACAATATACCTTAGGGAGACTGCTAAACTGGGCTGTTTCCACTTTTCTGGGCATTGTGTGCAGCTGTTAGCCAATCAGAGAACTGCCTAAATATTTTTCTTAGGTAAAAGCCACTTCTCTGTGATTGGATAGGTCATGGCCAAGGCTCTGCATAGATGCAAATTACCTTTCCTGGTAATGAGTACCTGTGGTTCTTCGAATATTGCATAGCCTTAAATCTACATTCTATTGTTACGTTATTAGTTTAATTATACTACAATGTATATAGCTAGTTGTCTTATACAATATACATACCCATTTTACAAATGTTGTGCAATAAACTTTTACTTGACCTGACTTGTTCTCCACATTTTCAGATATTGTTGGGGACTTCTGTACTTTTTATACAGTATTCATTAGACCTTGCAGAACAGGTGCAGAATGCAATGCTGGCATTTGTGGTAAGATAACCTTCTCTTATTGTATTTGATTTGTACTATATGATATGTATACTAGGTTCTTTTGTAGAAGTTGGGATTCTATAAACCATTGGTTGCCACACTATCTTCCAATGAATCAGCTTGGTATTATTTGACTGAAATCAAGTATAAACTTTAACTGTTATCATATTTGAACGGCACTTTGATACATGTAAGAGTACAGTATCTTGCATCAGTATGTATTAAAGCTACTTAAAACATTAAATTAACATTGAAATACACTATTTTACTCACCTGGAGTTATCTGCAGCTGTCTCTATGGTTCTCATGGGCAAAGTGGTGGCCAAGTTGGGCAAAAGGACTGCATTCATGTGCTATCAGCTGGTACAGTGATTATATTAACTTTGTTGTATACAATACGATCTTTCAGTAACAACAACAACATCCAAGCAATTCTGTCTTTGATTTGATAAATAGCAAAAATTGCTTCCTATTTCAATATTTTATGTATCTTTTAAAATATGCTTCCCTTTTTGGAACCATAATGATTACATATAATATACAGAATACAAATTTTTTATTGACACAACAAAGGTACAGCAACTTTCGTGTGGTATATAACAATTACCTAGACCACATATAAACAAACACACATGAATATCTATAGATATGAATGAGTCAACATGTTGAGTCTAGCGTGTCATTTACACCATTGGTTCTAAGGTATAAACAGCCTATGATATATTTGCCTATTTGTACTGACAGAAAGAGTTATTGGCTCCCAGAATGTAGTACTGTTGAATTCGTCTATCATATGAAAAGTATCAAATTCTTTAGGGCAAGCATAATGAATATCAATTTTGAACTCATTTGAATCATGGAAATCAGTGTTTTTCTCCTTTATCAGGCTATCATACCGCCTGCCCTTGGACTTCAGTTTATTCCAGAGAGAAATTTGGCAGTGCTGATTGTAGTCTGCATCTTTCTGGGCCTCTCAGGGTCTGCAGGGTTCTTTATACCATGGTAGGTAACGTTAACAATTGTATTTTCTTGACCTTGACAGAACATCATCCCTAAGTTCTGAAGCAAGGAACTGTTAATTCCTACATGAAATTGGACTCCAAATTTTTGACTGACCAACTCCAGTCTTTGTCATTGAATGAGCAATCCACTGCTTCTGTGACATCACCTCATGTAGATAGAATGCATTGTGATTTGCAAGCATATGATTATAAATTGCAGAAAATTTATGGCTCGTAAATCACCATACAAACTGTTCAAGGAATCTTCGTCCTTCGGAAAATGTACGCAATCCTAGGCCTCTGTTATGTTTTAAATTGGCGACCTTCTGGTTATTAACAAAGCAAATATGACCAAAGCTCATCAAATTGTGAAGGGTAAAATGAAAAATGCTATGTTTTACAGCCATGGAGGTTATAACTTCCTTGTTACAGCCAACCATTGACTATCACTTGTGCTTCTTTCCTATAGTAAAAGCTGTTTTTTTAACACTACATTCTGTCTTACAGGGCAATGCTTAATGATATAGTAGATGCCTACAGTCTACAAGCTGACAGACGGCTGGATACAGTGTTCTTCAGTATGGCCTTGTCCATGAACAGTTTCACAACAACCCTGGGCCTGGGGCTGACTACCATCGCTTTGGAGTAAGAACTTCCTGATATGAGACAAATTTTTGTTTAATATTCAACCTAGAATAAGATGCGACAAAGTGGCACTGTACTCAAGTTATGGAACTTATTTTAGATACACATTCATTATCTGTTGGATGCTGATTTTCTTCAATGTCGTGTTGCATCCGTGAACGATCCAAATCATGAAGACATTACATATATTTGCACACCAGTAGAATATTAAAAATCATGATTAAAGTACAGTCATAACTGTACAAGTGACCAACACGGCATAAGAACCACCTCAATATGCCTACTTTTTGTTGGTCCCTATAATTTTTCCCATTGGCACATTTAAAAAATCCTGTCTTCATTTGACCACCTGTCTACATAGACCATGTTTTATCGGTCCCATGTGTTGTCTTTCTGGGCAGATTGGACTGTATTTCAAACCTTTGTGCAGTTCAGTTCAAGTTTCACATCTAGTTTGCTGATTGTTTGTTTTCTAATGTCTCTTTTTCCTACATCTACTTTCTCTTGTGTAGAATTGGAGGCTACAAAACTGGAGACTGTGTTCAGCCTGCCTCTGTGGGTATGTCCCTGGGAATTCTGGTCTCCGTTTTTCCAGCAGTGTGTTCTCTCTGTGCCATGGTGCTGATATGGAGATATCCAATCACAGAGCAAGGGCGGGAGCAAATTCAGAAACAGTTGGAAAACAGGCAAGTCTTGTTACATCAAGGATCTTGAAAAAAGATATTCAATATTATGGTAATTGATAAGTCATTAATTAGATTTTGCTTATTTTGACAAGATTTTCAACAATATACGCACAACTACAGGTCATAGCTTGGAAAGCTTTTATATATTATGGGTGTACTCTGTCCATTCATCAACCTGGTAGATCTCATCTTGGAGTTTCTTTGTCACATGACGGTTGATAGACATTGTCACGTGACAAGACACAGTCAGAAACACCTGGTCTGAGATAGTGGTGCCCCGTGTCCCTGTTTAAGGTGCTTTTAGTGTTAGAGGATCTGGTTTGCTTCCCTCAAGCCCCTTGCAAACCAGTCGCAATCCTGATACCCCTCACAACCAGTCGCGATATCCTGATCCAACTCGATAGTGATGTTATTATTCGTCAACCTTGTTCAGTTACATGTATATTATAATCAGTTTAGAAATAAATGAATTTTCTAATGTTGGCACAGGAAAAAAATGGACAAAGACAACCAAGCTCAAGATTCAGAACTGAAAGATGTGGGAAAGGACAGTAAGAGATGGTACTCATCGGGGACAACAAAGTCTTTTGAAGAGGAGACTCCTCCATTGTCTGCACCTGACCTGTCTGTATCTGTGGATCAGTAGCAGTAGTTCTGACATGTTCTTTGGCTTCAAATGTTGACCGATAAGTCATAAAATCTCAGGGAAATGGAGCACAGCATGTATGTTATTTGGCATACATTGTACTTGTTACATTGTCAATCATTTTGCAGTAAACTTGACTTTACCTTACCTGACCTGTATGCAAATCACAAAATAACCGTGGCATCACATTTTGCAGGGTTGGACAAGTTTTCTAAAACTGACCTATCAGGCAAGCACATAAAGAAATTTTCAATTGCAATGGCACTTTGATATGCATTTTCACTTTCAGCAATATAATTCTTAATATTGTCTCTATTTTCCTATGTTGACCATTGCTTGATGTCATGACTGTAAGTATATCAAAATCTCAGTCAATGGAAAAATCTTACTTGCCAGATGGGGTAATTAAGGGTAGGTCATGCACTTGCCTGATCAGCACTTTCACTTGCCCCAGACAATAGGGCTCCTGGACTTGTCCAACCCTGATTTCGGCAAACAAACAAACTTTGTTTAGGGGCTGGGCATGGCAGCTATGTCCAGTAATAAGGCCGAGGTCGTCCACAGGTGACACCACTGGTAGGACAGCGGGTAAACAACTGTCAAAGTTAATTTTGAAAGGATTCGCTTGACACATACTGTGTGCCTAGGAACTGGTACTTAAAAATGATATGAACAAGGAAAGGAGGACGTTTTAGTTTAATAGTTTATTAAAGGTGTTTTAGTTTGCTTACTTTTCAGATGTTGCATGACAACACCATTGACCTCATCTGTAATGATTTACAATAGAATTACTAGTAATACTATGATAAACGGTAACATTTGGCACAATTTGGTTAGTTTGTTGGGACTGGTTACTATCAACATATCATGCATATGATTGTGTAGAGTTTTCTAATTTAGAAACAAGGAAAAGAGGACGTTTTAGATATTTAGAAGGCTTGTTTCATTTTTTTTCCGATGTCATATGACGACACCTTTATTTCATCTGTAAAAGGATTCAGAATTACATAGTCAAGAAATTGTTTATGTAATGTTTTACATATTTGGGTCAGTTTGTGAAATTTCTTCATTCATATAAGGAGTGCCTTTTTAAAAACTTTCACATTTTTGTTAATGAGCATAATTTTCTAGTATACCTCAACATAGATGCATCACTTGTCTGCTTTTTTGACGTAAATCGGCACTGACAGTGTCCAGTTTATTTACTCTATCTTTGCACGCTATGCGGGACCCATGCTGGGATAACTAGTCTACTGTACTACCCATAGGTCACAGGAAACAGGATAACATGTAACCTTGTCCTTGGGCAGTCAATCTCAGCTCACATCTCTGAACAAGTCTGGAGCAAAGATAAGGGATCCGGAACTTTTCCTGTACACTGGATGCCAAGTTCCCATCATATTGTACATACCGGTCCTGGTTAGGTAGTCTCAAGCAGGTAACAGGAGGAAATATGTTGACGTTTTAAGGCATTGTAAGAAGATTATTGTCTATAATCTGTCTCCCTTGCAAACGTTATGATATGCTTGGAATGCAGTACCCGGCTCGTGCCAAGTCACTTTCCATGCCAAGTGGACATACTAGAGGAAAGATAGACAATACTGTATACAAGTGAGGGATAAAATTCAAATTCTGAAGTTTACTTGTCAAAATTAAACATTGAGTCTCTGACTCGTCTCTTTGGATTTACAGCACCTATCATTTCACTCTGGATATTGCGGTCTTGTTGTCCTTTACCAACTCAGTCCAACACCTTAATCACCTTAATTGGTCATTTGGGCCCAACACCCTGGTCATTTGGGCCCAACACCCTGGCCATTTCGGCCTAACACCCTGGTCATTTCGGCCAAATACCCTGGTCAAGTCGATAATTGGGCAAGGAAGCTTGATAAAGCCTCCTTGGTTTGGGTTAGAGTGCTGGGCAGAGTTGTCGTCGGGCAGAGTTGATCTCATTAGCCGAGTTGGTATAGGGACGAACCGTCCGACAATCATATATGATAACATTTGACATGTAATAATTATAATTGAGTTAGTGGAAAATTACATAAGACTCGGTTAATCTACGTACTTTCATCAACCAACCTCCTTCCTCTCTTGTCACCTCCACACACAGTAACAGCTGGGCGGTTTCACATGTCCGGGAAGTGGATAACGTCCGCAGGCGATTTTGAGATCAAAATGTACCTCACCATACCATTGTCGCCTTCGATTATGGAGAGTCGGGGTGTCACCATCTCTCCTTTTAAGGCTAACGTCACAGTTCTACAAAGGGGCCCGGCCGGGCAGTTTTTGGGAACGAAAAGTATGGTATAAAATACACCAAATTACACAAGACGTAGGTAGAAGAGTCGTGGGCATTATTTGTGTATATTTTCTCGGATACATTTCTATTTTCGTTTCCACAAACAGTCCGGCTCCGTTTTAGTGACATAGGCCTCAGGCTAACGTCACATTTCTACAAAGGGGCCCGGCCGGGCAGTTTGGGGGAACGAAAAAATACGATATAAAGACAACAAACCACAAAATAGACCAAAAATAATTCAACAGCATACATTGTATATATTTACTGGCATAAACTTTAATTAAATAACCATGCCTAAAGACGTGGTATAGGTCAATGGGTATCAAGATAAAATTCCCAGGTATTCGGCCCAGGAAAGACATGTAGCCCCCGATAGACTTCTACGAGGGAATTCGGCAGAAATTGGCTAGGAGAGTCAGTCCGCAGGTCAAGCCCTGTGGTGGCCAAACTCCCCTGGCAAATTATTCTCTATCCCACAATAATAGTGAAACTATACATGTAACATAGTACATGAATGGCCTATTTTATCAAGTGGCGGTACTGTTGAGGTACGTTAGTTTGTTCACTGTACATTGTTCACCAATGCGAAAATAAAAGAATCTTTTGATACTTGGTATGGTGCAATATAGGTAACATATCATAAAACATAGTATTTACGTATAACATTTGTTACCGGCATGGTGATGGCATGTTGGAGGCATTTTATCACTTTTGTTTGCTTCTTAATTTCAAAACCACAGCGCATTTCTTTGTGGTACGTTGGAGGCACGTTGGTGTTCGTTGAAGGCACGGTGAATGTACGTTTGCGTTGTCGAAATCAACAGTACCTGAAGAGAACCTCCGCTCAGAGAAATACTAGTATGTACTTATGAAAGTCCAACGTTATCAAAGAATAACACAAACAACTGTACCATGGACAGGGGCTACAAGGTGTACATGTCAGATTTATATGAGGACAAACATGTAGCTGATAATATACTTTCATCAGAGAAGTCGAGAGGTTGTTCTAACGTCAGAAGAAAATTCGCAGACTCAGTTATCTACAGCGGAACTGTTGATGCAGCCAAAGAGAACATACAGCTGTGCGATGACCTGTGATAACCCTGACGGTGTGGGGAGAGAGTGGATACGGAAGGATAACCGCTATCATGACGGGTTGAGCACAGAACGTGTCAGTTCAGGTCCGGACGCATGAGAGAGGAAACAGCTAGTCTAGTTGCGCTCCTAGTTAGGCCTACGTCACATTCCAAACCGGGGCCCGACCGGGCAGCTTTCAGGAACGATAAGTATGATATAAAAGGGATCAAAACATGCAGAATACAAAAGAATTAGCCATGGGTATAGTTTGTGTATTTTCCTTGAGACGCACTTTTATTCTACCCCTGAGCAGACTGCACCTGCGGTATACCTGGCCAGGAGTATACAATGTACTGCTACACCGGAATGGCCTGACCCATCCTGGTCTATGCTTGTTGTTTCCCAGCCATTGCCCGTGCCTGATCGCTTGTCCAGTGCCCTTGGACAGCCGGCTACCATGACACTAAGCCGACGTCTTGGCTCGTTTCTAAGACACTCAGACGTCAGGAAGGCGTCTTCAAGGACTGGCCACGCAACACATAAGTTTCACTGTAGCCACAACTTCGGACAAATTAGTGGCAAGAGGGCGAGGGTCAATGTCATAGCGGAGTAGCTATCAGCAGGGTCGCTGGATAGTCGTAAATCTTCGGCGTTTATACGACATGCGTCTCCTTCGAGAAAACATCGTCTAAGGCGGACCACCTGGGGTTCTTCCTCAAGATGTCGTGCCCTGTGTGACCTTGAGGTTTAGAAGGTCGTTTTTGTGTACTACATCACGTATTACCACGTCTGATGTGTGGGTGAGAGGTCATTAAGTGAAGACACGAAATGTAAGACGTACCGAAGAAACTTCATTACGGAGGAGTTTTTGGTCATTTCTGCCGCTGCGTACCATTCCTAATTGTGCTTGTAAATTTGGAACGCTCGTGTCAAAAACAACCAGACTTTTAATTGGACAACTTGAGTAGCAGTAAGTTTGTTTTTGAGGTTTTCGTTAATTGATGTTTATTTGAAAAACCATGCCTAATTGCACGTACAGTCTCAAAGTAATCTAAGTCATACTGTATATAACACTACTTTCCAACCAACTATAAGGTACTAATACTAAGTTTATTATTGTGGGATTTGACTTCTTCTTTGAAGGCATTGGTTAATGAACTGTCCCACGTTGAAAGTTTCGTCTTCACTGTTCTTTGTCTAACCACCATCATATATTATCAGTGATTCATGGTATTGTGAGGGATATTGACACGAAATGTCCATGTAAAAATATACGCCAAGAATGTTGTCTACAAATTCTTATTGGTTTATCACAAAACCGATTTTGCCTGTACCTGCTATTGGACCTTCAGAACCATCCCTTATTGTCTTCCGACCCGTCCCACGTGTGTCTCCGACCTTGAGGTGAGGTAAGAGTTGAGTTAATTTTGTTCTGCCTGTGAGCAGATCTAGTTCTGTTTTAAATCACAGAGGACAGGATCAAGGCCTAGGCCGAAAGGGATACCGCATTTTGAATCGGTTTGTACGGGTTAACGGCACTAATCTAATTCTTATTGTATATCTGTCGCCTCTGGGAACACAGAAACAGACTCAGAATCACTCCCTCTGTCTACTTTATACACAGGGCATCGGAGGCAAGTGACAGCAATTCTATTCTCATTAGAACTGTCGCTTTGGGTGCGGAAGAACTACCTGTAACATTACACGTGCAATCCGGCTTTTGGACAGGCATTTGTTACAACTCTTAACCTCCTTGAAATCATGGAGGTTATGTTTTCACTAGTGTCTGTGTGTGTGTGTGAGAGAGTGAGTGAGTGTGTGAGTGTGTGTGTGTGTGTGTGTGTGTGTGTGTGTGTGTGTGTGTGTGTGTGTGTGTGTGTGTGTCAACAAGATAACTCAAGAACGGCTGGGTGGATTGGTTTCATACTTGGTGTGTTGGTAGGGTATGATGAAAGCTGAAAATGATTAGATTTTGGGCCCCCTAGCGGCTTCCGTTGGTACTGCAGAGCGTAAATTATGGTTGTGCTATCTCGTGTTCTGAACAAGCTGTGGTCACGATTTTGGGTTGTTAGGTAGCTCTTGTGCTCGGGGAGAAGTGACTTAAGTTTGGGCCCCCTAGCGGCTAGTTTTGGGATAGCAGGGTCATTTTTGTCATTTTTTTTGGTTTTGGACAGACGGGGGCAATGTGGCACTGCACTCAAGTTAGTAGCTTATTTTGCCAGTGCCATATACATAGTATAGGCAGAAGCGAAGGAAAAGGTAGTATTTTACCTCCCCGACCAAAGTCAGGTATATATACCCATTTCTACACCTGGGTGAAGTGAGGAAGGTCGTGTAAAGTGTCTTTCCCAAGGGCACAACGTCGGGGGCAACTCGGGACCTCTCTTTGACATTAATGCTACGTTAGTTTATGTTTCTCACACTAACGTTGACTTGTGACTTGGCCTCTGGCCTGTGCTAAAAACACACGCATTTGTGGTAATGAGTTGTGCCCACTCAGTACTCAAACGCGAGATAAAACCACACGGTTGACTTATGAATCCCTTAATATCACATCTTTAAAATCAACATTAACATTCTAATTAGTCTTCGGATTGACGCTCGAATGTTACATAACGAAGTTGCGTCCAACTATGATTATGTAAAGTGAATGCTGCATATTCTCGACGGGAAAAGCCCGCGAAGTAATTTACAAATAGACCATGCGTCTACACATTTGTATAAACAGTCTCATCATATTCAGGCGTTCACGTCGCGAGCTTAGTGAGTTGTGTATGAAAGTCTCATTACCGCATCTTGCCTATATAAACATGTTTAGGTATGGGTCTAACAGATAGCAGATTTCATGTGTCTTAAAGCAAGACCTACCAGCGGAGGGGGCATATTTTGTTCCCTATGTCATCCACTAATGAATCTGTTTGTCACCACATGTGTGCACAATTTACCTATAGTCGGTCTGTCAAACGCACGATATGTAACGGTCAATGATCGTCCTAACGACAGTAACTGAGTAAGGCCATGTTGATTTAACTTTATGGATGACATCCACAAACTTTTTTTTATGACAATCCAAAAACTGATGCGAGCGTGCGAAAAAAAATTTGACAAAAAAAGTTTGACTAAAACCTTCAGTACGAAATCTAAGTGGCTAAGAAGGTTGAACAAATGACTGAACTCACAGAATATAGTATTCTTCATTTTTGTTCTTTGACCTTGTAATGTTCTATGAAATTAGTATACGTTTTCGGATATTCATTTTTGCAATCTTTGGCATGTATTTGCTTATTTTGAAGCTGTACGATTTAGAGTATGGTTGAAAACGTTTTATTTTATTTTTGGAAACGGCCAAAATTTGATGCGCAGTCGGATGTCATCCATATATAAAGAATGAATGAATTTTATGAATGAATTTTATTGCTCAACAATCGCACAGGGTACAATGTATGGCAACCAATAACAACTAATAGCTATACAGACAATAGTACTAAGAGGCTACATACAAAACAACAACAAAACATTATTGATAACAGCACAGTTATGGATGATTAATCTGGTCTCGCATTTGGAATACATTATGAAGAAACTGGCCTACGTAGACGGATATATGAGTTGAACATGAGAGCAATACATGGAAAATATCGCTTTCTGTACCATTGAGAGAGATGTGTGTTTTGGTTCTAATATTCTTAAACAATGTTTCTCTCTCTTTACTGTAGGTGGGACATTTCATAACAAAGTGGAATTCATCTTCTATATTTTCATGACATGTAGGACACAGTCTCTGAGTGGCTGGTGTGTTACGGTGACGACCTTTTTCGATTTCTAAACAATGTGCACTTATTCTCAGTTTTGTAATGCTGTATCTAAATGGTCTATTATGAATTGATTTGAGATATTCTTCCATACCAAAGTGTTTTTTGATTTTCGAATATGTTTTTAGTTTGTTGGTGCTTTTGAGCTGTTCCCTCCAGCCAGAAAGAAACGTGTCTTTTAGACGCTCCTTGAATATGTTCCCAAAATGTTTGGCATTAACAGCGGGGTTAAGCCAAACATTTTGGAACCCATGTCGGCATAAAATGTCCTGAACGTGAGTAGCCCAGTCATGTTCTTCTTCGACTGAAGTGTCGTAAGCCTTTTTAACAATCCTATCATTTGGTAGAGTTTGCAATCTTAGCCAATATTTAATCAGATGTGTTTGACTGTCAACGAATAGAGGAAATATTCCTAATTCACCTCTTACGGCGGCATTGACAGAGCTTTTCGGTACATGAAGTAAAATTTTGCAGAAATTTAAGAGAACGTATTCTAAGTCAGGTATTTCATATGAGATTTTTGGTTGTTCTATTGTTATATTCTGGTTCCTAAACAAAGTGTCTGACTGGTATATCACGTTCAGTTTGTCACTGTATTTCTTGAATCGAACAAGAATGGGACGAGTATAAATAGGCGAGGCTTCTGATATATTTCCCAGACGAGAGACTCTAAGTATGTCAACTTCTGATCCCAATATCGGGCTGAGGACTGTGGTTATAGATGTTCTTGTCGTTTCATTTTGACGTTCTGGAATCCCTTTGAATATTAAATCTCTGCATTGTGCATTTATTCCAGTGAGCTCACTACAATAAAGTAGAATAGGTTTAACCAGGCTGTTAAACAGATCAATAGCTAGGGAAATCGAGGGGTTGGAATTAGATGATAAGAATGATTTCAATTTGAACGAGGCCCGTAGTGCTTTCAATCTTAACTGTTTTATGGCTCGACTAAAAGACCCTGAAGGTGTTATGTCCACTCCTAAGTAGGTGTAAAAGTTGGTTATCTCTATAGTTTGACCCTGAGATGTGAAAGGTGAATGTTTCTTATTGACTGTCCGCCCATTTTTGGAAAAGATCATTACTTTTGTTTTGTTCTTATTGATGGATAATTTCCACAGAGAGCAAAATTGGTCCAGTGCACTCAAGCATTCTTTTAGGCCTGATTCTGATTTCGATACAAGTACAAGATCATCAGCCCAAAATATGCTGTTTACAGGAGTATCTTTTAAGAATAAGGAGTCACAAGATAATGGATTTAATAGGGACGGGAAATCGTTAATATAAAGGTTAAAAAGGAGGGGACTTATGTTACAACCTTGTCTCACCCCGCAGAACGATTGGAAATATTGTGACATGCCGTGTGGGGTTTTAACGCAATATTCTATGTTGTGATACATTGATTTTATTAGTCTAAAGAAGTTACCTCCTATCCCTAACGATAAAAGTTTATAGAATAATCCGTTTCGCCATACCGAATCAAAAGCTTTTCGGAAATCCACGAAACATGCATATAGCTTACCCCCGGGTTTGGAAGTCTGTTGGTCGATTAACGTTTTGAGGACAAAGACGTTATCGCTTGTTCTAAAATCTTTTCTAAAACCGGATTGAAAAGGTGATAGTAGATTTGAGCTTTCAAGGAAATGTTGTAAACGTTTGTTCAAGATAAAAGTAAATAATTTGCCGACACAGCTAGAAATAGCTATTCCTCTGTAGTTGCTAGGATTTGATGGTTCGCCACTTTTGTAGATTGGAACTAGAGTGCTCTGGCTCCACTGGTGGGGAAAATGTCCGGACTGTAAGAATATGTTGAACATTTTTTTGAATGGTTGTATCAGTTGAGGTGCGCCATATTTCAGCATTTCGTTAATTATTGAGTCTGTTCCGCTAGACTTGTTGCTTTTTAAACTAGATAGAGCGTTTTGGATTTCTTCTTCAGTAATCTCGAAGTCTAGCGGATTATCCGTTTCATGTTCAAGGGAGTTGATTATTTTATCGGTGTGTTCTTTTTCTTTTGTATCTACTGTGGTGTTTGCATTAATTGATTTAAAATGATTAAGCCATTCGCTAGTTGAAATTTGGTCCCCTGTCTCAACCTTGGTTCCATTTTCTAAGTTTCGTAGATTATTGATTTCTTTCCAGAATGATTTAGGTTCTTTCTTAGCTAATTTGGATAAGAACGTCATTTTCCCTTCATTATGTTGTTTTTTTCTCTTTTTTATCAGTTTCTTATATTCCTTGACCTTGTATACATAATTTTGCCTTTTGTCTTGTCGCCATGGAAATTTTCTAATTTCCGCGGCAAGAACTCGCATTCTTGACTTTAAATCCCGACACTGTTGGTCGTACCACGGTTTATTTGAAGGTTTCTTTTTTCGCTTCAAAACTCGAATAGATTTTAGTGACAAGTCAGCTGTTATTTTGATGATGTTATTAAAGTCTTCAACAACATGTTTTGTTTGGCTGGCAGTGTAAGGTTTTGATATAAACTGTTGTATGGCATTTTTTGCTTGTAAGGAACGAAGGGCCTCCTGGAATTTTTCACAGGATGTTTCTTCCCAGATATATCTTTTAGGGAAAGAATTATTTTTTTCATCTGTTTCGTGTCTAAAATTTGAATGATTCGTTTTAAGGGAGACTGAAATTTGACAATGATCGGACATCCAGGTTGGGTCGTGAACTTTGAAATACTGTACAGATGTGAAGAAATGTAGACTAGTAATACAGTAGTCTACCGTACTTGTGCCATTATATTTTATACATGTGTTTTTTCCTGGAAGGTCCCCAATAGTTCTTCCATTCACTATGATCATATTAGCAGCAGAGCATAAGTCAATTAGCTCCCTGCCATATCTGTTATTTACATTGTCGGTATTAAATCTGGGTTTTAGTTGAATTTCACAGGCATTTTCATCAAGGCCATCAAAGAGTTTTTCTTGTACGTTAGATGTTCTAGAATTTAAATCACCCAGAAGTAGGATATGCCCCCCGCTGTTGAATTTGGCTATGTCAGCAGTTAAGTCTTCAAACAGTGTATTCTTTTTAGTAGCAAATATTGGAGAATTTTCAGGAGGTAGATAAAGGCAACCTAAGATTACATCCCTGTCAAAGCCAAAGAAATTCTTATCTAATTTGCACCAAATAATGTCGGAGTTGTTACTATGTAATTTCGAGATTCCTTTCGCCAGATTTCGTTTAAAGAGAATAGCTACCCCGCCTGAATTTCTACGAGATTGTTTTCTAAGCTTTCTGTCGCTTCGGAAATAGTGGTAACCGTCTATATGAAAGTTGTCTTCAGGTTTCAGCCACGTTTCTTGGATACAGACTACATCATATTTACAAATACTATCTAAAAAATCTACTTCTACACACTTTTTACTAAGACTACCTTGAATGTTCCAGCTAGTTAGGCGTAAGGCCACATCATGTGCCATAAGAAATGATAGAAAGTCAGAAAGTAGAAAAATGTTAAGAGCAATAATTACGTATGTTGTTCATCATATGTTTTAAGGTTTACGTATGAATGAGTACCATTTAGGTCTATATTTGGTGGTTATATGAAATAATCAAAAGTTCTATGTTAAGTAGAGTAATAGAAGGGTTCACTTTCCTTTTGGTCAGCGCTGGTACACTGAATATCTAAAAGTTGTTGAGCAGTTCTTTCAACTTGTAGGCCAGGTTTATAATGTCCTCGTGTGGTGTGTTGACCTGGGACCGGTACCAGTTGGGACGGCTCCGCTCTCCAGGTGTATCGGCACGCCAGGATCCGTCTCGGCTGCGGTTCTGCTGTGCTCTGTCCTGTCCGCGGTTCTGTTGAGGTCTATCCTGTCCGCGGTTTTGCTGTGATCTGTCCTGTCCGCGGTTCTCTTGTGCTCTGTCCTGTCCGCGGTTCCGATGTGTTCTGTCCTGGCCGCGGTTCTGCTGTGGTCTGTCCTGCCCTGAATGTGGGGGTTGTCTCCAGTTTTCTCTACTGTAACCGGGATTGTATTCGTTCTCCACAGAGCGGATGGTCCTCTTTACATCCGCCACCAGGAGACTCGTCCCTGTGACTTCATCCAAGTGGATACCATCGCGCCTGTAGAGATGTCTAGATGTTGACAGTTTCTTGTGACGTACGTACAACAGCTTCTCTTCATCCTTGTATCTTTGTAGTACAGATTGGTTATAGTCCTTGATGTTCTTGTTCAGGTCAGATTGCAGGTCATTGCCTCTTGGGAGAACCTGAGACAAGACAATGGTGGCGTTTGGAAATGATGCTTTGGCAATACTGATGAGTTCTTCTGTTTTCTGCAGACAGCCTTGTACAGAAGAGTCGTCATGTTTAGAGTTGTCTAAGTCGTTAGATCCTATGTGAAGAATCGCATAGGATGTTCCTGGGTCGTGGATGGTTTCTAGCTTCTTTGTGGCATCGGATATTGTAGATGTCTTGTCTTTGTGTGTCGAAAGGTTGGGAAACATTCTGGAGACATTGACGGCTTTCCATATGGAGTCCGTGTACACCCTGACTTGTTTCGACTCCTCTGTCGGGACTTGTGTTCCTTCCTGTGACGAAACCTGTTGGGTCAGTTCAACGTCTGAGTCGGCTTCTTCAGTACTTGGCTGTGTTGTTGTATGATTTGCATGAGCTGTATCCGGATCCATTGTTTTGTCATCAGTGGCGTTATTAGTGCCATTGTCCTTGGAGATACAGTTTTTAGCACTAACCTGATGGGCACCTGGGTTCAAAGCCACAGTCTGTGCATACGTTCTCATCTTTGAAATGGATTGGGAAAGTTGAATGGAATCCGTCACCTCCTGCAGTTTAGCAATCTGTTGTTGCTGTTTTTCAACAAGGGACTGGAGAGATTCACACTTCGCCGTGAGGGTGGCCATTTCTTCATTGTGGCGGCTGTTCACACTCTTCCTTTCATTTGCATGCCTTTTCTGTTCATAAATGCAAATGCTCTGGAACAAAAAGACGCCATGGCGCCAGGGTTATGATATTATATTGCATTGTCTTTGGATTGAATCCTGTGATTTTATGAATGAATTAAAGGGGAATATTCGTGGTACTCGCTGTCACAACTTTGCTGCGAAGTAAAAAAAATACCGCGAAAAATGAATTTTCCTTTCTCCCACGAAATTAAATGCCCGTGAACATTTTCTCTTTTACAGTACTTGTGAAAATTTCTGTGTGTTTTCTCTCTTTAATTTGTAAGAAGACCCATAGACCGTTATATTGTGTTCTGGGGAATCGCTTACCGACTAGGCGCAATATATCAGTAATCAGGTCACAAAATGTTAACAAGCTCCAGTCTCAGTCTGTAGGCTAGTGTAGTCGTTTTACATGCTGGTTAACCTACACTATGTTGTATGGCAAATTTACAGTGTAACATTCAATATAATTGGGCTATTGATAACACTTGAAAGCTGAAATACGGTAATTGAAAAACGTAATTGGATTTTTAAAGGACGTCTCACACAAAGAAGTGTGTGCAGTTTCGGACTAGTCTGTTATACCGCTCGATGGCATATTGTGACAATGTTGCTGAACGCACGTGACCCGTAACAAGGGGTGGCCAGGTTTTAATAACGGGGGTCTTAGGACGCGGTCAAGGTGGAACAGGGGCATTCTTAAGACGTTCTGAGAGTGAAAGTAAGATCTCATCCCACGGGACAGCCTGGGGGGAGATCCGTTTGATAGGAAAGTGGGAGGAAATGACAGAGTGAAGGGACAGGTGGTTTCTCTGGATAGCGGAATAAAACTGACATGGAATGTGGACGGAATGTCGGAATGATGTTGTTTTCTTGATTAGCGAATTGGGCAGCAGAAACGCACGTGCGCACGTACTAAATAGACAGGAGTAAATACCCTTGGGGAAAAGACATATTTTACATGCAGTTGTTGTGTACAATTTGTTGTATGTATTTTTCAATTGAATTTCATTTGTCGTCCTATGGATTCCGCCATTGAATTTCTAACAATTTTTAACAACATGTTATACTGAGTATTGTGACGAAAACGACTTGAAATATTAAAGTGTGCCTTAAACCAGACATTGTATGTTAACCCTTAAGAGCAAAGAAGCATCTCGGTTTTCCCGAGGATAGCCATGCCTAAACAAGCTATAGCCACCTGCCACCAAAATATCAAGACCATAACATGTCCATGTAATCCATCAAGAGGCTCTAAATGCTCTTATGCTGACTACAAAAATCCGGAAACACAGACACACACACACACACACCGTCATACACACGCCGCGCACGCACGCACTCACGCACAGACACACACACAAACAAACACACACACACACACACACACACACACACACACACACACACACACACACACAGTAGCATCTCGCGGCTATCTTTCACGAGTTGGTTATCCATCTGTCCATTAAAGATTATTCCTGCCCGTAGCACAATCCTGACACTTATGTAGCGTCTATACAGGAAACGGGGAGAAACCAGACCTTCCCCTGCCACCTAGAACAGCATGTGCGCAGTCTCTGATGACAGGGCTGTTTTTTAAACACTCACAATAGATTCTGCATCGTCTGCTTTCCTCATAATAGGTTCCACATCGTCTGACACTCATCGTCAGGGAAACCTTGACAGAAATCTGACTCAGAAACTTCAAGTGTTAGTGTAAAATAGTTTTTTGCTGACGGCAGGGTGCAAAAGCAGACTTTTAAGTGTTTGAAAACACAATAGACTCCACGTCGCCTGATTTTCGTCACAATATCGTCTACCACTTATCTACTGGAGAACCTTGACAGAAATCTGATTCAAAAAACACAACTGATAGTGTAAAAATAGCTTTTTCCTACAGTTTGGCACAAAAGCAGTAAGTTCAAACACTTATGGACGATGTCGTCCGATTCCTCACAATACGTTTCACATCGTCTGACACTCATCGTCAGGAAAATCTTGACAGAAAGCTGACTCGAAAACCACAAGTGTTGGTGTAAAATAGATTTTGCTGACAGTATGGCGTAAAAGCATACTTAAACAGCTACAATAGACTCCGCATCGTCTGATTTTCCTCACAATATCGTCTGACAGTTACCTACAGGCAATCTTGACAGAAATCTGATTCAGAAACCACAACCAATAGTGCAAAAATAGCTTTTGCGGACAGTTTGGCACAAAAGCAGTTTCAAAAGGACGTGATGTCGTCTGATTTATATTCCTCACAATACGTTTCACATCGTATGACACTTATCGTCAGGAAAACCTTGACAGAAATCTGAGTCAGAAATCACGAATGTTAGTATAAAATAGATTTTGGTAACAGTATGGTGCAAAAGCAGACGTAAACACTTACAATAGATAAACTCCACAATCCACATCGTCTGATTTTCCTCACAATATCGTCTGACACTTGCCTATAGGAAATCTTGACAGAAATCTGATTTAGAAACCACGACCGATAGTGTTAAATTAGTCTTTGCTGCCAGTTTTGGCACAAAAGCAGTTTTCAACACATACAATAGACTTCTTGTCGTTTGATCTACCTCACAATAGGTTCAAGTCGTCTGATTCTTATCTTCGGGAAAACCTTGAGGGAACTCTGACTCAGAAACCACAACTGCAAAGCAAAAATAGCTTTTGCTGACAGTTTGGCACAAAAGCAATTTCAAACACTTACAATAGACGCGATGTCGTCTGATTCCACAGAATACTTTTCACATCGTCTGACACTCATACGTCAGGGAAACCATGACAGAAAATCTGACTCAGAAACCTCAAGTGTTAACGTTAGTATTAAATAGATTTTGCTGACAGTATGGTGCAAACGCAGACGTAAACACTTAAGTAATAGACTCCACATCGTCTGATGTTCCTCACAACATCGTCCGACACTTACCTACGGGAAATCTTGACAGAAATCTGATGCAGTGACCACAACTGATAGTGTTAGAATAGTCTTTGCTGCCAGTTTGGCACAAAAGCAGTTTTCAATTCATAACGTTACAATAGTCTTCGTGTCGTTTGATTTTCCTCACAACATGTTCGAGTCGTCTGATTCTTATCTTCGGGAAAACCTTTAGGGAACTCTGACTCAGAAACCACAATGAGGGGGTAAGATAGTTTTAACTATTTGAACTACTGTCAAATTAATGATTTCTTCAGTTTAAAAAATATCTATATCAAAGCGTTTTACATACGTAAAACAAAACGCTTGGATTTTAAAATTTCCTTTTATACTCAAGACTGTCATCATCATATCTTATAACTTTGCACAATGTAATGATGCAAGTGTTGAAGAACTAGAAGAGCTTTTTAAGGTCAATTCGTGTAATTCACTTTGGATTGTATCTTTACTTCAATGGGTTTGAAAGGACTAAATAAATATATATATCCTATTTAGGTCAGGTCACTCAGATGGCAAAGGGTCAAGCGCACGCATCAACCGTTACATTGAGAAGTGCACATCAGGCGTCCACGGTAATCTTTCAACAGTTGGGTCAATGGACTTTAAATACCCATGGCAAGAAATGGGACAGAGACTTGCAGGGTTTGTATGACATCTTTATACATTGATGATAAGATGTGTACACGAGATCTAGAGATGACTCATTTAACAAACTTTTAAAATGTGGGCATATTCAACGAACAAATTCGTTTGTGGTTCTGACAATGGACAAAGGGCTCTTTCCTTCTACTCTTCAATCAAGAAAATACAGAATGCCATACACCCATTTTGGTGCACTTTCAAAAAAATACTTCACAAATTGCAAACGACACCTCTTAGACAGTAAGGCCTACGTCACATTTCCTACCCGGGGCCCGGTCGTGCTGTTTGCGGAAACGGAAAATCAAAGTTTATGCCAATGGATATGCACAAGACATGCTGTTGAATTATTTTTGGTCTGTTTTGTGTTTTCGTTGTCTTTTATATCGTACTTTTCGATCCCCAATACTGCCCGGCCGGGCCCCTTTGTGGAAATGTGACGTTAGCCTAAGGCCTAGGAAAAATGTTGTGTTTCCTGTTCCCTACCTACCCTAGAAAAACCTGCCGACCCTAGACTTTTTGGGGGGTGGACAGTAGAGTCACATAGTTTCCAGTTAGAATTTTCATTCAGCCTGCTTCCTAGTACAAACACTACTTGTCCGATCTAATAATAAGTATAACGTTAGATGTATCTATTATGCACAACATTCAAGTTTGACTTTGAAAGACACGTAGTATCCTCATGCATTTCAGTTTATCAGCTGTTCAACTGTAATGTCACACTTTGGTCAGCCTAAAACATTACAAATCCCTACCTACTGACACTAATTTTTTCAGGACTGAAACAGGAAACACAACATTTTTTTCCTAGGCCTAACAAGGCAAGTTGCCAACCACTATTGCTTTAGTTTAGTTAGCCCCTACACTTATGCTACAGCCACAAACCGGCTAACATTTCACATCTAGGTTATGTTTGTATAAAAGATTATGTCTCCCCCACAACTCTGTCCTGCCCTCAGGGATTTGTACCCACCACAAAGATGTGATTCTTCACGTTCGAAACCCGAAGGGAGAAAAATAAACAGACGTGAACTTTTTGGTCAGGCGAGGATTAGAACTTGCGGACGAACTTGAGCCAACTGTAAATTCTGGCTGAACAAACGGTCTCGATTTTCCTCAGATGTCGTCTGACAACGCACAAGACAAGGGTTGGGCTAAGAAAACAACATGTGGGAAAACTCACGGTACAATAATGTACCAATAGTCCATACTGATAGTGTCCTTGTATCGTGCTACTATTGGGAAAACTCAGAGTACAATAATGTACCAATAGTCGATACTGATACTGCCCTTGTATCGTGCTATATAGTAGCAAAGTTACACATCATATCCCTACGTTATGATAACATACATTAACAAGAAACTTGTAGTATGTCTATCTGTACATTTCTTGAGGGAGTCAGTTGTTCTAAGATACAAACTTGAGTGACTTGATCAGTCTTTTTCTATTTTGGTGAATGGAATTGTCCTATCAAAAGACCCAAGAAAATCTACGTGCCTGGCATTTTCTTCACGGAGCGCCTCCGTGGTTTTGGTGTAGCGACGAACTCTCTCTCCTCCTCGGTGGGATCAGTCGGGATGGGCTCCCAGGAAGCGTTCGGTTTTCCCGCCTTTTCGGGCTCCTCGGTCGGTGTCGTCTGCGCCAACGCCACCATCTCGTGCAACTTTTGGCGCGCTGACAGCGGCATGGTTGCCAACACTCTCGTCAGAGCCCACAGGAACTCCCCTACGTCCCCCTCCGCCGCGAATAGCCTCTTCCGTATCTCCTCCACCGTCTGCCGGTACATCTTGTTCTTCAAGGATTCCTGCTGGACCCGAAACTGGATTCTCCAGTTCAAGTCGCGTAAATACGTCAACTCCCTGGTCATGGATTCCAGCCTGGAAGTCACGAGCTTCAGATTCTCGTCCTGTTTAAAGACGGCTCCTCGCAGTTGCTTATTTTCCTCGATGAGGGAGAGGAGTCTCACCTCCCAGGTTCTCTGCTGGCCCAGTCTCTCCCTGTACCGTTCCTCCAGGCGCCAGATGTGCACGGACACGTTCTGGAGACGTTCCGTCTGGAAGTTGAGCTGCTTGCGGTTGGCGATGTGATGCTGCTGCAGGAACTCCATTTCCCGCTTCAGGAACGGGACGTCCTCGGTGCTTCCGGCGGGGCACTGCACGGAGTTGGACCGCGGGGAGTCCGCGGCGATGTACGGCGGGATGAAGGTGCAGATGCACCGGTTGTCCTCCATGCGTCCCGCCGTTCGGATCTCCTCGGACACCGTCGGGTGTAGTAGACCGAGAAGCACGATCAGACCCAAGACGAAAAGGGTGGACGTACGACGCACCTTCATTGTGGCTTTCTACTTCTGTCTGTCTCTGCAGATCCGAAATGTAAAACGTCAAGTTCGACTCCAGTGGACGTCACAAATTCGCGTACAAAGAAAATTGCAATTCTAATGAGAAAGAGTCTTAGTTACACGTCCGGACACGCCGTTGCTATGGATACGAAACGCGCGAACACTCACATATGACAATCTTGCGGAAGTTCGGGGTGTATTCCAATGACCCAGTCTGTCCCACCGACAACAACAGTTACTAGCACTGTCTCTCTGCGAAAACACAACACAACTTTACTTACTAATACAGCACAGTTCAAATGGTTGATAAAGCAGCTCCAGATTTGAGTCAAAGTCCTAAATTCCTCCTACGCGTGAAGCCACAGTTAAATCTGGTTCGGTACTAAACCTTGCAGGCGTTTTCACTCCTCATTCATTACCTCCTCTCTTGATAAGATTGCATCGTCTCACGGAGCCCTCCACTTGTGAAAGACTTCCTATTAAAGTGAAATCATACCCGCACGTCCCATGATGCTCCCGCTGTGAGACAATCGGTCATTCAGGATCCTTACCCTCGTTAATGGGGTCTTAAGGTTACCCAAACATGAACGGTGTCCGTGCTAAAGACTAAAGCACTCCCAGAGGAGACCGAGAGACTTTCCTAATAACGTTTAAGTCTGTGAAATTTCGTATATAATCAAATAAACCTAAAATGTCATACGATAGACTGAACGTTGGAGAATACTACTTGGCGCCGACGGCTTGCTGCGAAATGTATAAGAAACGGAAACTCACTTCATTTGGCCTTGGACTTGAAAAGGAGTCCCAAACTTTGGAGGTGAAGTTTACATCAACAGTCCCAAGTGCCTACAGACCGTGATTTCCATCCAAGGTTCCCCGTGAAATATGAATCGTCACGCGATGAGGAAACTTGTGCCGGAGCGATAAGCCTTACGACGAGGGAAGTAAAAAAAAATCAGACGACACAAACACAACCAGTACCTCGTTCCAGGAACCGCTGGAGAAATATCAGTCTCGTACACACGGCAGGGTGTTGAAGTTCGGAAACGCACGGAGTTGATTGATTGTAACTCGTTGACTTTAGCTTGAGTCCTGTCCTCTGGACATCCGCGTTAGAGTGAAAAGTTTTTGTGCCAGCCCGCTCAAGTGCTGAGACTAAACGGTCAGGACAGACAATCGAGCACACGCGCTACCACGCCTCCACACTCCATAGATCAATTGACTCCTGTGTAAGTCATACAAACAGTTGGTAGACTGTGCCGCTGTGTCTCTGGATGGTAGAATAGTCGAGTCTCTGTCCTAGAGTCGCTTAAACGTAACACGACTCTGGGAAACACACCGTCTGAAGACTCAACAAAAAATGTCTTGAAGTGACCACACGGACTGTAAGAGACACGCCTGCCCACCTCCTGCTTGGTCCGCCTCAAATCAGTTCTCCACGACACGAGGAATCGGTGTAAATGGTGAGCTCTGTAAACAACCGGTACCTACCTTGCTGAGGTCACCACTGTGCCTTGAAGCGGCCCTGCGCAATGCCCCTCACCTCCAGGCGGCACCGATTCTTTACGATCCAAGACGTGCGTCCTGTAGCCGACCGTGGACTGCGACCCGCCGAAGGACACCGCCAATGACACGCTCTGAACTTGAGACCAAGGCTGGAAGAAGTCGAATTTTCCGGTCCTCTCGGGCTCAAGTCCCCCCTGTCTCCGGGGCAAGACTGCGAGGAATGCAGGAATACCTCGATATCAAACTAGTCACCCCGGGATTGCTTAGCTTTTTACCCGTCGGTATGTACAGCAGAGTGGGACACTCTGGTACAGTGTCGGGTTCTGTCAGCGTCTAATTAGTTCCCGACCGTTTTTACCCCACTACCCGGTTGATGTCTCAGAAGAAAGTCCGTCAGCGCTCAGGTGACCGTCAAACTGGGCCGACAACTCCTCACGACATCGGCCCAGGCCGCCTCAGGAATGCGCTGCAAAAATAAGAAACGTTCCTTAACTCCTGCCCTTAAAAACTTTCCATTTCTTCCAGCTGTAGACGCTCCATGTATCTTTTCTAGCTGTCTTGTTAGGACTAGTACTTACACGTTCAACTGGAATCACTGCAGAGTACAGTGAACTAGTAGTGACTAGATCGTAGCTTGCAACTTTCCAACATGTGTTGAGTGTAAGTCAGTAATCACTATGGGTGTTCCCAATTCATAACTCCACATGTATGGCAGGAGGCTGGACATGTTGACATGATCTATCGCTACAGCCCAACCCTACTCCTGATATCATACATTTTTCATTTCCTATTTCATACTTTATACCAATTTTTGTCATGGTTAAACAGTATGCTACCTGTCCATCAGCGTTTCATCTATCTTGTAACGTCGCCAGTCGATTACACCCATTGTTTCAATAAACAATATCATTCAGTTTGAAAGAAAGATGGAGGTCGGACTTTACTGATCTGGTGGTCTTCACTAAATCACTTTCTTCAATACTTTCCCTTTCCGCTGAGCAGTGCACTTATCAATGCAGTTCCCAGCGGGTTCAGAGAGGAATCTGACAGGAGAAAATGTATCCCTCATTTGGACAAAGACAGTCTATCTACCAAATCCTTTTTGTCCGGACGAACTCTTACGATGAATGAGAGATCCTCACACATATCCTGGATTAAGATGATAACAGTCTGTTAAAAGTTTAGTATCTCTATCCGTTGTGGTCTGTTTCCATTAAAAGATGCACATTGTGTATACTCAGGTGTGTTGTGGGACAAGTGTGTCCATTTGTAAAGTACAGAATACGTACTACGACTAGTACTGTTTAAGAAATCTTGAAATCTGTGCTACACGGATCAAGGGTATTCATGGACGACGTTTTCTTTTCTTAGAAAATTCTTTGTTTTGTTATCTCTCTTCTTTAAGACAAGAATCACTTGAGTACCGTATATTTCTTAGTTTGACAGATATATGAGTGATGTCACGTATAGATATTACGTTGTACATGTACATGCATATGTACGACCTCAAAGGCAGTCTCAAGTCCGCCCTATCACTGCTCCCATCACAGTGTGCGATATGTCACGTTCGGTCGGTATGAGCCTGAATGTTGGCGACGTGGAACACACATGTCTCCGTGAGAGGTCCCCTCAGGGTCTGGGGATTATTATAACAAGGCATTACCGCAGACGACCTGTGACACAAACTTTCAACAGGGGGAAAACCATTGTTGTCTTGTAGTCGTAGGGTTATGATCGGGGACATCCAATGATATTGTCGTTCTTCAGAACTTTGTACTCGATGGTTCAAGTCAGTCCTTGCCCATAAATCTTAAAACCCTTGTCCTGCTGAGCCCGTTTATATATACGGGATGGACATATTTAACCCTTGTCATGCTGAGTTGTATTTTTACGGGTTCGGGGTATTTTTCATGTGAAAGTTGCATACCACTGCAAAGCCCAAGTTTTATCTGTTGAACCCATCAGCTTTGGGAGGCTACATTGGCCAAAAAATCTCCAGGAGGACAAGGGTCAAGGGCGCATTACTCCCATTTTTGATACTTTTTCAATCGTTCAAAAGCGGATAACTGTATAAAATACTTTGTGATTTTAGCGACCCGTAGGTAGGTATCATTCATGATCTTAACTGGTTTGTCCCTATATATAGCTTGTTAGCCAATCAGTCATCACCTATGGCTAAGGTTGAGGAACTGAACAGCTGGAAGCCGAGGTGAACGGGACCATCTTGGTAAGTAAAGATTTGGTGACTTTAAAACATTAAACAACTAGAGATGACTTACACTTTGACTTCGTAGTATTCTACCTCACTGTAGAGACCATGTAACATGACCTCTGAATAAGCGAGGTGTACACATTGTATAATTCCTCGGGGGTTAAAAAACATAGTTTAGAACAGCCAACAATGAAGTGCAATATTGCACAAGCCGCTTAATTGCACACCCCATTTGTCAGCTATTTCGTGCAATAATCCGGATGGTGTAATAATGCGAAGTTAGCTTGCTGGACCGCACCGGTTTGACTTTGGGATTCCGTGCAATAAACAGAAGTGCGCGGTAATCCGTTGTGCGGTTAACTGGCTTCTACTGTATAAGATTAAGAAACGCTCCAGATCGAATAGCGGAAAATGGTAGGATTGCAATTAGACAGAAAGAACGAAGGTACATGCTCAAACATGTTCCTTTGTGGACTAACTTTCTTGGAACTCACTGCGTCTCGAATGGGCACGACATCAAGATATACCCCTTCAAGAAATACTCTCCAAGCAGAAGTTTGGCTTTGGCTGTTTTTTAAAGTGTTTTAAGCGTTTTTGTCGGGCTTTCTATTTCATACTGTTATCTTTATGTCTGCCGGCCAAACCTTCGCGTCAAAAAAACAACAACAGCCGCAGCCGAACGTTTGCTTGGAGAGTAGCCAAGAAAGTGCATCACCACTGCATCCTATTAGTCTCTACCAGAGCTCCGAGTCGCTGGAAAAAATCGTAGAAATGGTACAAATAGAGGAGTATGCCGACCCTAGGAATATAGCCGGCTAGGCAACAGTAACAGTAAAAGGATCGCGAGCTGTTCCCTGGCCGGTTATATTCCTCTCTATTTGTTCCATTTCTACGATTTTACAGCGATCCGGAGTCTGGTAGAGACTAGCATCCTATTACACTGTTACGAAAAGCGTCGCTTAACGGCTAAAATTATAACTACAGATAAGCCTGAATTCAGCTGGTGCGAAGGTAACTTATCTCGCTAGGGGTCCCCATTGATACATGAATGAATGAACTTCATTGCTTAACAATCGCACAACACATGCAGGTCATCTAGATACGTACTGATTTCATAGTGTCCTCTTGGAGGCAATTTCTTTAATACGAAAGAATCTTAATGCCTTTTGGTCCAAATTGTAATGACAAAAACGCTTGTCCAAATAAGGCATATGCCTAAGCAAGGAATACGTTTTTATGTAAATAATGCATCATTGGGAAGAAAAGGAAGGCGCAAAATGGAAATATTATAATGACTATCATTTTCAAAACACGCAGGAATCGCAATCATTGTATGATATGTCTGTTTATTCGTTTCTTCATTTGTTAAGAAATCCACTAGCACGACGAAGATAGATTTCACTACTCCGTGTCGGAATGCGACCAGGGTCAACATATCACTTTGGCACTTTCAAAAATAACCTACAGTGTAGACATAATCATTTTGATACATAGCTCAATTAAACAGCATACAAAACATTGAGTCGCTTTTCTGGTTCTGTAACACTGCGATGATAGTTTCAGGAAATGCTCTCAGTCAATCTCTTTCAATTTGAATGTTGTAACATATAATACATTGAAATATACAACATATCATTCTTACTGCCTGTAAGTGTAACTGGCTCATAATTGATACTGTACATGGAGATAACAGTCAAGAAGTATGTAATGCGAGACTGTAACTTAAAGACGTCTGAGGTACGTTTCAAGACGATCAGCGTACTTTCTTTCTTTGCTGAGTTAAAGACGTCTCGGTGATCTTCTCCGGAAAGTCGAGTCCCTTCACGGGAGACCGGAGCAGCTGGTCGGCAAAGAACATGGCCTGTGGGAGGGGGGCAGGAAGGGAAATGTTGATATGATATAAATCAAATCAAATCTAATCTTTAATCAAAGCCAAAAATAAGCCCCCCTCAATAGCTCACTCGCTTGCTCGCTCGCTCGCTCACTCACTCACACACACATCTACTGTACAGCACATACATATTCTAATAAACTACGTACCCTCTGTGCACTTGCTGTCTGCACGCCGACAGACCTGACCCTGCGCGGGTTCCGCACGGCACCCAGGCGGGCCGTGGTGTGGGAGAGCCCGCCCACACTCCGCGCCATGGACGCCATCATGGCCTCCCGAGGTTTCGGCACCAGCCCGAGGTCTCCCAGCTGATAGTGCGCTACTGTGCCCTCGGGAGTGGAGAATGGGGACATCGACACCGTCCTAGAATGGGGGAAAGAACTTGTTATCAACTTCGTATCTACTTTGCTTTTATGGCCCTATGTCATATATTCCCTTCCTCAACGTGTTCATGTATTGTTACATGTAAGAAACATTGCTGGCATAGGCTAACGTTATATCTAACAAGAGCTTTTAAAAAAAGCTGGTCTTTCGCTTACTTATATTGTGTAGGTAAAACTTTTACCAGATGAGTTTCAGAACAGTTTCAATGGTATGAACTAGGGGTGGGTACTGGAACAGAAAATTCAGGTACAGGTACAAAGGATCAGGTGCAGGTCCGGACTTGATGGTCTGTGCAAACTTCTCCAGAAATTTGGACTCCAGGTCAAATAGCAAATGTAACATAGCCAGACAATATAATTACTGTTGGTCACTTCTTTTGTGGCCAAGAGCATGTTATCATTTTATTTAGTTATGAAGTTTTCATAGCTTTAGAATGCTACAACAAATACTGTGGATATCCGCCAAATAATGTTAAATTTTGGACAACACTTACGACATTTGTCAGTTTCTTAAAAACATGAAATCTGTAAAAACAGGTACAAATCAACATTTTACCCGTCATGCATATGGCGCATCTGAAGACTAAAAGCAAGGAGGTTAAAGAAGGACTAAAAGCAACGAGGTTAACCTCCTTGCTAAGAGTCATATTTTGCTGTATAGTTTATTGTGTCCACCCCTTACCTTGCTTTTCTCCTGACTATGTCGGGACAGCCGATGCTGTTCTTGTGTAGGTTGAAGTTTAGGAAGATTTTAGGATCTCTTTCCATTGCAACTACCATCTCTTTTTAACCTCCTTGATCATTACCACACGGCGTACGGTGAAAATGGCACATAATGGGTGAATGTTGGTGAAACACGGTGAAAATGTGTCACCCGGATTCGCATTGTTCCCATGTAAATATGGAAGGGTGAAAGCAAATATTGCACCTACGTGACAAAAGAGTGAAACATGGTGAAATGACGGTTTCACCCCTAGTAAAACAAACAGCAATTACGTCATTGTGTGTTTCACGAGCTAGCGACGTGCTTGCCGCTGTCCAGTCGACGGCATTGGGACTGAAGACTGCCCGCCCAGTTCCTCAGCGCAAGCCGAGGATTTTTTTCGCATTGCCGCTAGCTCCGCAAGCCGTGGAAATATCTTTGACACTGGGATTGAAGACTGCCCGCCCAATTCCAGGATTTTTTACGCTTGCAGCTAGCTAAGACGTGCACGTGATCGCAATACGCACCTCTGATTGGTTGATCCTACAGCTGTAGGGGGTTCCCCGCTATCTACTTTCTTTGCTGCCCCATGATGCTTTGCGCCCACCCGTGTCAAAGAAAATTTCTTTTTCATTTCTACGCACACGAAAAACGCTATATTCCACAATTACATTGCAATATTGCCGTGTGGTAGTGACAGATTGTGAGATGAAGATTTCCTTCAACTGCTGGCATTGTAACGTTGTTATGCTCTGAACTTGCCAAGGACGATAACGTCCTTGGAACTTGCCCAGTGTTTCTTGACCGCCTAATCATAAGGTCCGACCTACCCCTACCTACTGGGAGGAAAGACACCACAACGTTTGGACCCTTTCGTACGCGCCGCGTTCACTAAGAGAAACGAAGTGTGACTGATATCCATCGAATACACGTACGCAAAGATACCTTAAATGTTTTCTCTTTACCTTGCAGATATAGTACAAGTTGAATCGCGGAGGTCTTTGGTTGAATAGACGTCTACAAATACGTTGTGCAGGGCACATTGCAGGTCCTTTATTCCTGCTAATAAGCCATGTATAAACCAAGCTGCACATTCATGGCAGGCCGATACGTATGTCATACATACTAGTACTTGCATGGCCTTTGGCAATACCATCGAATCTGCAGGGTAGAATATCTCGCTAGCACGGTATGGCATGGTCGACCCGGACGGACGGACGGACAGACGGACAGCAATCTAATATCAGTCTGATTGCCTTTCGCCGCGGAAGCGCGGCGAAAGACAAAAATCGGGGCATGGTCAGGCTTAGCCTGGGTACCAACCGATTTCTACCGGGGCTCCTCACACTCGCTACCCTAAAATAATATTTTTTAATGGTAGCGAGTGTAAGGAGCCCCGGTAGAAATCGGATTGTACCCAGGCTAGGTCGGTCTCTTAATGGAGGCAACGAAAAATAGAAATGTATCCGTAAAACTATACGCAAATAATGCCCACGTCGACAATTCTCTTTACGTCTTGTGTAGTTTTCTGTCTATTATATCATTCTTTTCGTTCCCAAAAGCTGCCCGGTCTGGCCCCGGTTTGGAAATGTGATGTAGACCTTTACTCTCCCATGAGCTTTAAATCTAAAAGGTAGATGAGTGTAGATTTTATCAAAGTCATAGCTTTTTTCCAACATGTGTCTACGAAATTTCCCAAAGTTGTCAGTTTTCTTTAAGAAGAGAACAGAACACAAACCCTTTCTTTAGTCCCATTCCCACGGCGGGAAGAAAACTTGTCTTGGTCCTGAAGGTGTCTGCAGACGTCTTGCCCAGTCTGCCGGGGGCCGGACCGACACCGAGCGCGGCTGCGCTGTTCAACATGGCGAGAAGGTGTTCCAACATCCCGTCTCTCCTCTCACGCTGCTCTAGGAGTGTCTCAAAGTCGGGATCGTCAGGGGCAGGGCCCTATAGACGGGAAGAAATATACCACAGATCAACATGTAAGAAGGTAATCTCCATACAACATTGTTAGAGTCCTAGCAAGGTCTGTGTCGGTGTAACACGTTGACATTAATTATGTTTCCAGCAAACAGAAATAGAAGTTCTAAAGATGGAACTAAAGTTACAACTGTTTAATAACTACGAACGCAATTATCATAACAATTATATTACCCTGTTAACATGCTCTGAGTTGGTATAAAACATAGAAACATAAAGCACGTTTCCAACAAACAAACAAAAGCTCTCCGAAAAGACTGTAAGTTTTTATTTTTTTTAATTTTTTTTTACTTTTTTAGTCCTCCTCATAATGACTGACCCACTACTTTACTAAACACGTGACTTCGGGCACACCTGACCTCATTTGACCCTTCTATGGAGTCACATGTTCAGTAGGTCGAAGTTCAAAGTGTTTCAGCCATTTTGATTATGTATATATATAATGATTACCGTTAATTAACGTACGTAGATAAATGCTGTCTTATGGATACGACAGATTTTGGGAACAGTTCTGCTCACCTTCAGCGCATCGTGCATGCTGGCTGCTGTGTCCAGGATCAGCTGTTCTAGATTGTGTTTGGCTTTGGTTTCCTCTTCCAAGGACTGCTCCAAATCAGCGACTTGTTCCTCCTGAAATAAAGGATATAACGTTATAGTCCATGGGCCAGAGGAAAAATCGGTACCTCCGAGGTGGCAAATTCTCCTTGTTATTTTTTAATAGTAGAAGGCCTGTGGCATATATTTTGATGTGATAGCCATTCTGGTATGGTAGCTTTCTACCGGCTATCAGCCTTCGAACCTATCACCACCTAAATGATCTGGAAATGTCGTGTCTTCAACAAGGGGGAGGGGCAAAAAATTAAACATCAATGTTTTTCCACGAAAATTCACAAGCAGGTAGAACCTGCCAAGAGGATCATAAAAATATAAATTGATTTTCGATATTGTGATTCAACACGAAATTATGACCGCCTAAAATCATATTTTTTGGTGATTTTCTGGTGAAAAATATATACTTTACTTTCCAATATCGTTCATTTATTCACATTACCTATGGGGCCTTGCCTGATGAGTTAGACTTACCGTACGTATCGTTCTCTGCATATTAAGCTTTAAATGATCGAAATCCATCAATGAAATCCGGAGATATGAAAGTGTGAAGAATGACACATCTGCCAGCTTATAGTGACAATAAGGCCGTTGCTAAGGCTGTTGTTAAGGAGGTTTCAGATCGTACTCCACAACAAAACTGATGCAAAGAACTTACTTTTCTGTAGTGTTTTGCTCTGATTACATCAGTAGAATAACAAGGAATAGTGTTACAATGTTTAACATGTTACAGATACAGAAATGTGCTTTTTTACGTCATTTCTTTCAGAATCGTTAGCAAAACTGTTGCTAAGGCCGTTGCTAAGGGTGTGCCCAGTCATGTTTCAAGACAAAAACAGCAGAGAGTCAAGTTCTCTGACACGTGATTTTGCTCCTGCCATCTTGTAAATCATACTTAACTGTGAAAAATATCATAATTGATTGGAAATGTTAATTTGGGCTCTACATGGGGGTTATAAAGATACCTGAAAATGAATTACCTTGATTTTACACTTTTTTTTTTTACAAATCTTTTGCTCTTTTTCGTCATTTAGTAGATACCTTACTAAAATTCACAGCGTATATCTAGTATGTCGTACACAATGAAAAAGGCTCTGCCTGTGAATTTTCGTGGAAAAACATTGATGTTTAATTTTTTGCCCCTCCCCCTTGTTGAAGACACGACATTTCCAGATCATTTAGGTGGTGATAGGTTCGAAGGCTGATAGCCGGTAGAAAGCTACCATACCAGAATGGCTATCACGTCAAAATATATGCCACAGGCCTTCTACTATTCAAAAATAACAAGGAGAATTTGCCACCCCGGAGGGTACCGATATGTGAAATTTGGGGTGCTGGCCCATGGACTATTACTTGTCTTCGATTCCCAGATGATTCGTATCTCTGTTTCTAATTCATGGTCATGTGGATGTTCTCCTTTCTCCCCTTTTCCAGTTTTTCTATCCACTTGTGTATATTCTTCTTTCAGTCTTTCTTTCTTTCCTTTCATTCTTTCTATTTCTTCCGTTTTTACGTTATCCTTCATTTTGTTCTTTCTTTTCTGAGTACTTTCCCTTTCTTTCTTTCCATTTCTTTTGTTTGTACGTTCTCTTTTAACCTAATTCATTATTTCCCTTTCTTTCCTGCATGAGTACTTTCTTTCATTCTTTTCATTTCCATGTCTTTCGTTTGTACGTTGTCTCATTCTTTCCTTGTCTTTCTTTCCTGATTACTTTTTTTCATTCTTTTTCTTTCCATTTTCTTTAGTTTTTACGTTCTCTCATTCTTTCCTTTTCTTAGAAACGGAAAGAAAGTAATCAAGAAACTTTCTTTTTCTTTCTCTCTTTTCCATTCACTCATTTCTTATCGATTTAACCACTTATCTAAGCTTTATCTATCCACCTTCCCACCTTGTTATCCAGTTCTCGGCTGATCTTTTGCAGCTCTTGTTTCATAGCCTCGTTCTGCGTCCGCGTGAGGTGCGTCTCTGACTGCATCGCCTGGTACTCCATCTCCCTAGCCTCGAACTCAGCCAGTAGGGCCTCCGTTTCCCTCGACTTCTCCGTCAGCATGCGAATCACCTGATGCCAATGACAGGATATTTTTGTTACACTTATTCCGTTTTCTTTGATTTCGTTCTTGTTCACATCGATTTGAAACGCTCAATAGATGGTGGTAGAGACATACGGTGTACTGCAGCACCATTGAGGTTATACCGCATACACTTTCTTATGCTGAATACTGTGGCTCATGATACGATTCCTTCTGCTCAGACCCATGAAATGGAATTATTAGCACGTGTTCTACCTCACACTGCAGCTAGGTGTCGCTGCTGCAGTGTGAATAGTGCGGTCCCAAGCATGACTTTAAGTTTATACCACCCTCGTATAGGTTCATGTCCAGAGTTCAACACTACATAGTAGAACCCGTCAGTATTGCTTTGAGGAAGGCGAAAGACGGTCAACGAAACATCGGATATAGGCATTTGTGTTGGGGCAAATGTTGACATCAATTGAGTTGCAGATTGTGTATGAACTTGGTTATCCATGGGTTTACAAACCTGATGAAACTAAAGGTGGTATCTCACTGCATTGGGGCACCGGTGCGGCACTGCGGGGTTTATTCACCGGCACTGTTGTATCATTTTCGACGATTCTTTAAAATTTAGATATTGCGTTATACGTATGTATGACTAAGAAGACAACAAGGTGAGTAATCTTTAGAACCCCGCAATGCCGTACCGGTGCTCAAGTGCAGCGAGATACTATCGTTACGGAATGAGTGACTTACCTTTTGACTGGAGTGTATTTTCTTGGCTAGTTCCTTCTCGTTGGTCTCTAACAGCTGTTTCTTCTGTCGGTGCTCCTTTTCCTTCGCGCGGAGCTCGTCGATTTCCTGTAGGTAAAAAAATTAATGGTATTTTGAATATGAATGATTCCAATTATTTGTTTCGACATATCTGTTAGGCCCCCAAACTTCACGTTTTTGT
>NC_049985.1:15287278-15309610 GCF_000003815.2 Branchiostoma floridae | reverse complement strand
TCTCTAAAGTCTAAGGACGTTTAGACATATCAGCATTTTACATGCATTTTCAGGATTGTATCTGGATTTGGGTGCAGTTAGAGCAACAATTCTTTTTTTACAGGTGCAACATTCCAATGGCATTAGAAGAATATTCATTGGGGTCATATCTGATTTCATGCCATTCACCATAGGGCTCCATTGAGCAACCAGTACAAATAGAAATGGCCAGCAAAAGTGTATTATGAGCCCAAAAAAGCCCACAGAAAGCCTGCTATGGAGGCTACTATTTGGCTAAATTCTTCTCTTGTTTATCCAGCTGACTGGAAACGTGTACATATACGGGCTCAGTAGGACAATGGTTTTGATAGTGCAAGTTTCTGGCCTGACCTGTAACATGTCCATTGTCTTATCCGACATCTTGGTGAGTTGACTGTTGATGGAGGCGTTCTCCCGGATGGTCCGTTTGGTGGTGTCCGCCATCTGTTTGTTAGAAACCTTCCTAAACTCCGCCGCTACCTGGTTCACCTTCAGTACCATCTCCTTTTTTAACCTGTTCAAAAACAGACAACCGTTACAGCTCTCATCTTGATTTGTATGAAATCAGACTACGGCATGCATATAGCTGAATGAGATAAGATAAGAGGCAAGAGTACAGCAGTATAAATGTTAGTAATCTAGGCCCCCTTTCCACTAGACGTCGATCGCGCTGCGCTCTCACTGCGATCTAAATAGGATATGTGTATCCTTCGCTTTCTCACTGGGTATATCATACAAAATGTAAAAGTGTGACCGAGAAAAACACACAAAGTGTAAAAGATTCGTTTCTATTCTATACAATTCGTAGAGCGATATGTCAAAATTTAGGTCGCAGAGGGAGCGCAGTGAGAGCGCCGTCTTAGTGGAAAGGGAGTATGATAAGTGTTTAAGTTACCAGGAGCTGCGCTCTCTCCCTTGTCAAATCACTCTAAACAAGATGGCCAAAATTAGAAATAAAAGGCACATTATACGTCATCTATTTGGAAACAGAAGGTATATTTATGTCCTTATTAGTATGTCATTTGCATAGAATTTGCATAGCATTAGCATGTCCTTTTCATTTTTATAAGCATGCCTTATCAGCCTGTTAGCCGCCTGAGTAAAAGTACCAATCTGCTGACTACATACTACTTCTGACCTGTCCTTGTCCACCACGGCCTTCCTCTCCAGTTTGTACATCTGCTCCTGATGTTCCTCCTGCAGTTTCCGGGAATCCTCCTCCAGAATAGCGAACTTCCTCATCAAGTCTTCTCTCTGGATCTTAAACTCCTCCAGACCTGCGAGCGCTCGTTCTGTCAGGTGGAAATGATAATAAAATCATGATAATGGCCATAAAATCTCTATTTTGTTTTTAACTAAACACACACTGTTACGGGAAATACAATTAGAATCCGTCGGATGTTTCAACAACCGGGAGGTGTAGGGACTACATAGGAAGGTAGCCTGTGTTACGTTAAACAATTATAGACATCAAGATGACAGGTAATGTATCTGTGTAACGTTACAATGGAAAGAGATGTCCAAGGGTATATTCGATGCGACGGGGATGCGCACACACACACGCGCGCGCGCACACACGCACATAAACGCACGCACACACTTGTAAGCGCGTACAGAGAGAGAGAGAGAGAGAGAGAGAGAGAGAGAGAGAGAAAGAGAGAGAGAGAGAGACAAACACTCAAGACACACACACACGCACACACATACAAACGCACACTTCTCACAGACTTACGTAGGTTCATGTTTTCTGTGCTGAGGTTGTCTTTGGTCTCCTGGAACTCCGCCTTCATCGTCTTGATGGTTTCTTCATACGCCTCTTTCTCCTGGTCCTTATCTTGCTGCAGGGCTGATAACCTGGGGCAAAATGGGACAACCATTCAACAAAAGGTGTTCCATATGTTTTTGTGTAGTTGAAAAAGACTTGTGGTGTAGTGGTGCCTGTTGAAACTATGAGGATCTGATAAAATGTATCAGTGCGAACTGTTTTCTTTTCCTCCAACATACATTGACTAGCTACACTTCACACGAGTTTACTATGGATACTCATGTTTTCTAGATAACAGGCTCCTTCTGGATAAACTATAAGGAACGTTTAAACAATATTATTCAGTTACTGAAAGTTTGTAGGATGTCTTTCAGTACATTATTTGCAAGTTGAAACTAACAAAAAAAACTTATATGTGCACGTGCGGTACACCTGTTACAAGTATATGATGAAGTGCGTGACAGGTGCCAATCTTACCTGTCCGTAAGGTCACCGACCTCGTCGGCCCGCTCCTGTAGTGTCCGCTTGAGGAAGGTGACGATGTCGTGTTTGTCCTTGGACATCTGGTCATACTGGTCCTTAAACTCTTTGTTGGCATCTTCTAGCTCCTTAGCCTTCAGCTCTTGTCTAAGTAAGAATGTAAAACACACACACAGGATTGAAAATAGTGTAGAAACAAGTACCACCACCCCCCGCCGGGCCCCGGTTTGGAAATGTGACGTTAGCCTTAGTCCAACTAACAAACAGACACTTACAGTTCGTCATATGCATATAAGAACCATTTCCCTCTTTCATAATCATAGTGTTTTTACGTACTATATATGTGCATTCTGGATGTCCTTATTATTAGCTGTCTGCTCACGAGGGGGTTCTTCATTAGTGATTCAACCATGCCACAAGTCATCACTGAAGAGTCAAGTACATTGTACTACAGTAACCCTCCCCCCCCTCGTACTGCAGTACTTGTATCTTCAACAACGAAGCACAAAAAATCTTAGATTCCTGAACTAGTTATGCTTCGCTTACAACTGTCGCTATATAAACATGTCAAGTCAATAATAAAAGAGTTAAGATTGGATAGGCATGGGTGTTCGAGCTCACCTTTCCTTTTTCCTCTCCAGATCTTTGATCTGTATCAGGTAAAACTCCTTCCTCGCCTCGGACACGGGTCCATCATCCACCGCCGAGGCAGCCCGAGACCCCGCCGCCGAGCCCTTCGCACTCCCCTTCTTCTTCTTTCCCTTCCCCTTCCCTTTTCCTTTTCCCTTCTTTCCCATCTTTCTTCACGTGTCAGTCAGCGTCTTCAGAATCCAGCTCCAAGTTGTTTCAAGACGTATAACGCTTCTTAGAGTTAATGGTTCCACGTCTTAACTCTTAATAACTACATCTTATTCTCCTGAAATACTTAGTCAAACGTCGATAAGCCACCAGGATATCTTACGTTTCCTAGAACAACGTATTCGGAAGACGCAAACAGCGAAAATGTACAAGTGTAGTACAACCGTTTGACGATACAAGATGGTGGTACGCTACTGTGGAGGTGTTTGGAAAGGTATAGGATAACCGAGCTAGTTTGTATACGGTAGATATGGTCGTCAAGTGACGTATCCGCTACTGTATTACATGTCCCGAAATGGTACAATGTTACAAGCGGATAAAAAGGTAACAGTATCAGATTTAAAGATGGCGGTGTCCTATTTGATTACGTTACGTGTATGGAGAGAAAGAAAGCGGTGGAGAGAAAGAGAGCGTGTGAAGTTTTCTTTTATGTTTCTTGTGATGTGTTTGACAGGTTTCTGTCAGACAAAAAGATTTTCCCACAGTACATCAACATCTGTGAAACCGATATAAGTCGTTACATGACAATAGAATACGTGCAGTATGCATTCGTTATACGCAAAATGTATCCCAACACGGTATGTGCTATCATAAAGAATTACAAAATTGCATAACTCTCAAGACATTTTTGTAATAAGAGTAAATTTATCTATTTATTCATCTCGAAACTCTTGAGAGTTGATTTCCAAGGGGGCCCACCATACATGTAAAACAAAACAAGCATAGAAACATGGTGTCTGTATGTCTTTCTTCAAATGGATTTGCATGAACGTGAACTGAGAGATTTTTGAAAACTCTGTTAGATTAAAATGAAGACAAAACCGACATTTGAAAGGAATGTCACAGAAAGAAATTTGATGCTCATTCTAGATGATCTTAGATCAGAAGCATAAAAGACACTATTGCGTAGTTTAATGATCGACTTTGCGCATCATTGTAGGCCATCACTGACATATTAGGAAGTATTGCGGCAACAATTGTTCCCGTCTAATGTTGTATTCTTCCTTGTTATCTTCATTCATTCATTCATTCATTGATCAGTCCAAAACAGGCTTCTTTGCCAAAACGCGGTGTCAAGGTTTTAGGAATCTCCTATCGCTCAAGCTAGGATAATGGTCAAAACTTGTAGGAAAAAACTATTAAAAGTTTATTTGTGTTTGGTTGAAGGTTTGTTTTTGACTCCGTGTGACACTTTGACCTCTACGTCCATTTTCTGTACTAATGAGCACCAGACGAAAGTAAGAAGGGAACAGAAACAAGGAACTGCTCAAGAAGTTAGTGTTTAAGGTTCAGGGAGTGTCTTGAAGGGGCGGAGGAGTCTTCGGCCAGTTTGGAGTTATAGTAGTGGGGGCGATTATGTGTCCCTGAAGACAACGTTCACAAACACAGACGAACCCAATCAGTCGTTTAACAGGCCAGCCTTTTCCTTCTCATCTATTTTTGTTCCCAATTATCACAATCTGGTACAAGTCGACTTGGTTCACTCGTAAAACACTCCGTAAACGAGATGTCAGAACCTGACGTTCCTCTGCAGTACCTTTGAAAGCGGCTAGGGGGCCCAACATTGAAACATTTCGAGGTATCATCAATACCTGCCCACATAAAAAGTATCAGGACAATCACGCAGACACGTAGACACACGAACGATCCCGGAAACATAACCTTTTGGGCGAAGGCAAGGGCGCGGTCACATACGTCGTGCGATCGTCGTACGATCATAAACTTCGGGCCCGGGCATTTTGGAGGACAAAATTGTACGTCTCCTGTAAAGTTCAACTGTCTTGGTTCACAAATTGCTTTTCGGATCATTTCGGTGGTTTGTTCTGTCATGACCTGCTTGAAAATCCTACGGCATTAAAATCGTTCGATGATCGCACCACGTATGTGACCGCTATGTTGAAAGAATGCAGGCTACTACTACTATGGTTTTGATCACCATCGCAACAGATATCTAATCTCACCGCCGATGTTCCCTAGATCTGATACCGTATCTAATGTATCCTGTCTTCTGTGTAATTCTCTACTTTCCCATTTACAGCAACCTTCCGAACCCGCGGGACATTCAGGGCTTACAGGGGCTGAAAGGTCAGTTGATTAGTTCCCAAAATGAGGTCCATGTGATCCAGAGGTTATTCGAGTTCAATGTAACGCATAGTGCCTTTTAATGGTCATGTATACGATCAGGCACATATGGAGAAATTTGATACTCTCAGCTAGAAAAATGTCCCTTAATGGGTGTATGGTACATTTTATGATCAGATTTGTGGTCAAAAGCGTCTTTCAAGATTTCAAGGTCAGGTATCAAGGTTACGAGGTTGATCTTAAGACGGTTTATTTACCGTCAAGGGTCATTAAAATGACCTTCACAGTTTACAAGGGCAAGCATGGGTCTTAGCTTCAAACACGGGCTAATAGATCCAAGGCTCAAAGTCACTAGGTCAAGGTCAATTAGTACAAACAGTTGATACAGTTTTCATTCCCTGTTACAGGTTGGTACAATTTGATTTCTTTGCTGGGCTCCATTTTTTCTAATCTCCAAGCAGATCCTACGGTAGCATAAGATACATTTTTTTCGGCCAATTCTCTTGCTTTTGATACATCAATCCAATGTCATTTTCGGCACGTTATACATTACAGACATCACTGGTAGACACCCCTCCTCAACTTTTAACCTTGTATTTACGTATATCAGTGCCTCCTTACATATATTTCTATTTCACAATGCATGTATTTGCATAGGCTAAACTTTGAGGCACAAAAAATCAAACGAGTTTATAACCAGAATACAAGGAACCGTATTATTTATCCGTACATCCAACCTCAATACACAGAAGTTTTCTTTGTTTCTAAATGAATGAACGATTGTTCTTACTACGCCATTGCAAGTGTCGCTTACTTCACGATATATATTTTCTTAGAATCTTAACTAATAGAGAATATCTCCATAATACAAGAAATGCAAGCTTAAAAGTATAAAGAAATCGAACAAAAATATATAACCATAAACGGAACAACAATAACTAACTAATAAGCACTATTGATTCACATATTCTATACTATTCCAGCTCCCTAAATCAAACGTATACATACGATTACAATGTGTGTGTTCTTTCAGCAAAAATTTCGTAAATTAACACAGAAATTTGGGCGTTTTCGTCGTCTTGGTAAGCCACAATTCAACTCAGAACATGATCTAAAATGTCTACATGTATCATATCAGCAGTTGATTGATTGATTGATTGAAAGTTTTGACACATGTCAGAATGACGAAACAGCAACACTGAGACCACAGCTGTCATAGGACAATCTTACATGACAATATCATAATCTGTCTAAGAAAAACGAGCCTAAAACATACCGGTCACATAGGTCGTGCGATCGTCGTACGATTTTTGTGCCATAGAATTTTCAAGCAGGCCGTGACACAACCAACCACAGACATGGATCCAAAACAGCATTTTGTGTACCAAGACAGTTGAATTTTGCAGGAGACGTTCATATTTGTCCTCCAAAATGCCCGAAGTTAGCGATCGTACGACGATCGCACGACCTATGTGACCGGACAACCTTGCTGACAGAACACCCGGTGTTGTTTTGATACTCCGTTCCCTCTGCGCAGAGGGGAGTCACAGGTCGCCCTCTCGTCTTGACCCTTAGCACATTTTCCCACCAACCTTGCAGCAGCGTAAAATGTACCAAACTCCCCCAGGACTCTCTTCTACAGAAAACAGCTATAGCAGGCCTGAAGCGTTACCTTTGTTGATTCGTGTTGCAGGTTTAGAAGTTTTTTGTGGGTCCCTGGTCTGTGACACGGATGTTACGGGTTTGTGGTTGGCGGGAAGTCATGTTTTTGGACCAACTGAAATGATTTTCGCACGTGTCGTTTGCAAGGTGAAGTCTTCATGTACATTTCTGTTACATACATCAAATGTGCTCTTCATGAAAAAAGACTGATAAATGTACACGGAGAGAGAGAGAGTCTTGATATTCATATGCACCAACAATATTCAGTCAAAACTAGCAAGGTGAAGTCTTCATGTCCATTTCTGCTTCTTACGAATTACATTTCTTGATGAAATGGGCTCTTCATAAAAACACGCAGAGTTTTGATATCCATATACACCAACTACCTAATGTTCAGTCAAAACTAGCCTCAAATATCAGGCTCCCGAGGCTTATTTCTGCCACCAGTGACCGTGGCCCGCACGGCTGTCATGCCGAACTTTCAGCGACCGTCTTCTCGGCTTGGGCGTCGGTACAGACTCCTCCCAAGCCGGGGAAGTCCTGATAGGCACCCACGGAGACTCCGTCGGCTCGGGAGTCGTCTTATCCTCCATCATAGGAGCCAAGGGCCTCTGCTTGGACATCTTGGCTAGTTTCCTTCTCTCGTTTTCCTTTAGGGAGGACATGACCTGACTGATGGCCCAGAGAAACTCCCTGACCTCGCCCTCCGTCTTTTCTTGTCGCCTGCTAAGTTTGTGGAGCTTGTCCCGGTTCTTCTCGCTCTTCTCGGCTTCATCCTGGATCTCTAACATCATCCTCTGGTTCAAGTCCCGCATCTGGGACATCTCCTGGGCATTGAATGAAGGAAGGAAGGAATGAATAAGTGAATGGAGCAGTATTTTTCTACAGCAGAGATGAATCTGTGTCGTAGAAACTCCCTGTCTCCAGAAGGAGTATATACCGACGCTGGTGCCTCTGCGTAGGAGAATGAATTGCAGACGATATATATTTTCAAATCTTCGAGTAGATATGTGAGGGGTGAAATCGTGTCGGTTTCTGTCTGGCCACAGGATCGTATTGGTGATCATTGGTTGTAGGCTGTGTGGTCAGTTTTTGGGCCCAGAGAGAAACAGCCATGATTTGACCTTAAAGATCTGTTTGGAGATACTAATTGATATTCGTACGTAATACTACAACAATCCTACGTTTGAATATTATTGCTAAGTTCTTGTGTCCTCTTTGTTCATATGACACAATAATGGGATGAATATAGCAGTGTTCTCTCCGGGGAAACTATCGATTATAGGTAATTATGATTCTATTGCTTTGGCGTAACATGTTGTTGTTACTATAGCAACACAATCTACATGACAGTTGAAGAATTGTAGTCTCTGTGACGTAGCCGGAAAAGCTGCCTTGGGGATTTGATGGCTTTCCGGATCGCGGAGATTAAACTCCTTCCCTACTGACATACGTACAGTCCTTTTATATAGGAGATAACAGTCACTATCTGACTTAAATCGATAGTTAATTGTGCTGTTCCACACGGCTATACAAGAAATACGTTGCTATGATTTGTTCTCTCTATTTGTTCTGGTGATAGAATCTAGGATTTAAAACATAGTTATTTGAACTGAATAATCTACGATCTTTGTTCTTTCACCAAGTAGAATATCATCTCTAACCCCGCCTGATAGATATGTTTGTACTTCACTTCTTTAAAGTTACTTTTACCCCCAAAGTCTTACTTGGAACATGGTATCCAGGCGGGCCCGTAGGAACATGATGGTGTCCTGTTGTCGGCTGATGAGGCGGCGCATCTCCGAGGCGGACTGCTGAACCGTCGCCGTGCGGGCGTCCCAGGACCTCTGGACGCGCTCCGTCCCGTGCATGCGGTCCTCCATCTGAAACAGCCGGGACGTCAGGTTGTGCAGCCGCGAAGCCTGCGAGTTGAGCTGCTCGCGGTTGGCCAGCTGGTGCGACTGTACGACGGCGAGGTTGGTACGAAGGGACGCCACGTCCGGGTCAGCTCGGGGCGGCGGGCAGGGGTCGGGGGCGGGCGACTGCTGCTGGTGGTCGGTAGGGTGGTCCGCTGGCTGGTACGGCGGGATGAACGTGCAGATGCACCGGTTATCCTCCTGGTGGCCCGCGTAGGTCACCTCCTGAGCAACTATCGTCTGCAGGAACAGCGCTGAGATCAGGAAAGCCGCTACACCGACGCTGATGCCCGACAGCACGCCCATGGTGACCGGCGGTTTCCCCGTAGTCCGACGGAAAACCCCACTCACGTGGATCGGTCCTGAAAATGTCACCATAGCAACAGCATCAGCCATTTTGTGTTACCATGGCAACGACAAATCAAGATGGGCACTGAACCCGTGAAAGGCGAGTAAATGGAATGGAGATCCAATTTAGTCAATTTACTTTGATGAAAACTTAAGGACCTGGCGGAAAAAATAGGTCATACATCATGGCAAGGACACAACATTAAGTAGGTTAGTAAAATGACCCGGAGCTTTGTTCCATAAGTACGTAACGTTTAGAGTCAAGAGCACTCAGGGCCGCCCGAACAAGACCTGGGGTCGTCCGACAAATTTGTTTGGAAAAGAAGTCTGTTTGTTCTAACATGGTAACAACACAAATACTAAGAAAACGTTGAGATACTTGTGGTATTTTTCCGATAGTCAATGGGACATATATTATATATAGGTCCCAAAACAGAAATGACAGTGTTGGCAATATCACCAGTATTTCCAGCGTTGATATGCAGATTTTGTTTGTGCAAAATGTTGATGACTTGAAACAACCCCCTGACCCGGAGGACTTTTGAGAACTGATCTAGATGACCGACAGGTGGCCAGGACCGACCCTACAGCAGTAGGTGGTCGGTAGGGAGGACAGATCGGCGCGCGTGGGACCGGACTATTTACTGGGCCTTTGCTGACATTTTCAGTGACCCTACAGAAATGCCCCCCACCCCAGCCCAGCCTGCATGCTGCGCCATGGGACAGGTGCCTCAAGACAGGAGAAATCCATAGGACTTAAAGTAAGCAGAAAAGTGCACATGTACACGCGTGAGGTTGCCATTCACAGATTTAAGTCGTGCGCTTCCTTGCGGAATACCGTAGTACTACAGCTGCAACCTGACACAGACCTTGTACATAGCACATATAGCATGCAATTATGGCAATGTTGCAGTCTGTTGGTATATGAAATTAGGTACAGAAAAATTCACACCGCAGTCGTCTATATTGTCTGTATAGCTATTAGTTGTTATTAATTGCCATACATTGTAACCTGTGCGATTGTTGAGCAATAAATTCATTCATTCATTCTATACCTGAAAAGTTTTGAAAAATTTTCATGAAAATGCTCTTGTCACAACGTATCAAAAGAATAGTACAGTGTTTTACGCTATCTCACACATTCTGTCAATCAATACGATGCTCCGCTCCCACACGGCATGCTGGGATATTCCGCCTCATCTCCCGGCACACGGGTGAGGGTTGTCAATCAACTTTTACGACTCGTGACCTTCAGGTTCTTATCGTCCTTGGACAGCGAAAAAGGCCGACAAACACAAATTGTACGACTTTGTATTGTTAACACGATATACCTCAGGTGAAATGTATCTGCTTCATCTTTGATAAAGGCCTCATTGATGAGTTTTTCTTAAAATTAACTTGAACAGCTAAAACTGTATGTGAAACGGTTACATACACAGTGTTTGTATTTGTAAAAGGTGTCCTCTCCTTTGTGTTATCAGATAACCGTTCAAGGTCATCAGGACCCCTGCCGTTGCGGATCATGGCCTTTGGCTCTACAAGAGGGATGAGACAAATGGTAGATAGGAAAATCTAAGGGGGAGGGCAAGCGACGACCCATAAGTGTCTGCACTGATCTCAGTATGATTGGTTTGTGGTGGTCTTGTAAGTGTTCTTCCGACTTTAACGAGCGAGGACCCTCAATCAATCCTACTGTTTACTCTTGAGGTCGGGGATGTCTGGTTTAGATTTTGGGCTTACTTGCTTACTGTAGGAGACACAAAGAGCAAAAGGAAGCTCAAGGCGTCGAGCTTCTAAGGATCTTTAAGCGGGGAACGTCAGGAGAAACTTTGGCGTCTTGGGTGGTGAGAACATCATGTCATCTTCAAACAAGGAGCTTTAGGGAGTATAGAAGCGCTGAAAGAGGAAACGGTAATGGTATGGGTATGGAAGCTGTCAACTACGAAGGTCAACTACTTTCTACAGCGGCCAAAATTAGAATTTGAGCAACTTTGATCATTGGCAGCATCTCTTTGTTGATAACACTGGTTGGATACAATAGTTAGTTACGGAAAATGTGTCGAGATGGTCGATGCTGGTTTCGTTTTCACCCTCGGGGTTCTTACGTCGGGACTCGTTTTCTTATGACATTGACCTAGACAGCCCGTGTCTTGACCTGCAGTTATATGGTCTTGGAATTTGGCCTGGTGTAGCAAGATCACTGTAGGGTCAATTATATCCAATTCCGAGTACGAGAATTCTTCGTCACGGTACGAATCGTTGGAGTCCAGTTTAGGTCACTTCTGAATTCATTCCTTTGTTTATGACCCTCTTTCTTAATACCTTTTTTGCAGTCAGATGTTTTATCGTGACGTACACAGTAGTAGCTTCTGGTTGTCTTTTCTATGATTACAAATCATCCCAAGTATATGATACTTTATACCGTGAGCCTGATTCATACTTTTGTTGCCTTGACCCTGTCCGACACATTCATAGGACTAACTTCTCCTTCTTAGGAACTTTGTCTGTGAGTAAGCAATTGAAGATGGTATTCATGTACATCTTCGCAATTTTCTCAACTCATCCGCTCCGTAACACATCTACAAAGGTCCTGGGATAAGGTGGTGAGTTCAACTTTCCCTACGATTCCTTTGTCGAACTTCGTTTCTGATCAGTACAACGACGATCACCACCCCCCTCCCACCGATAGCCATGAGTTACGTGTCAGCAGTCATTAATGGCAAGGCTATAGACACCGTCGCGACGGCCCCTAACGGAACTCCAGCATCCTCCTGCAAACCAGTCTTCTTTCTGGAGAAGGATGTCCATGCCGTTAGTCCTACTGAGACTTTCTTCACGAATGTCGAGGTCTACAAAGCCGTAGCGCGCTGTGTTCAAGCGTCAAATATAGCCGGGATTCAACAGGTTCGCGGATTATGGCGTCTCTACTTACGTGATCCAGAGGAACGTGCTTCCCTCATCGCGTCTGGGATTAGCCTTCGCGACAAGTATGTTGAAATCAGTGACAATCACCCTTTTCAGCAGCGAAATGGTGTTAGAATCACAGTCCGAGATGTACCCCTCTCCGTTGACGATGGAGTCATAGCGTCTGGCCTGAAAAGCTACGGTGTTAAGCTCCTTGGACCCCTGAAGCGCGAAATGCTTCGAGTTGATGGTAAACTTACCAACTGTGAAACCGGAGACCGTTTCGCCTTTATGGCAACTCCAACTAACCCTTCTGAACATATCCCAAGATTTGTGGAGCTTGGAGGGCGATGGAAAGCTAGAGTGTTCTACCGAGACCAACCCAAACCCCCTCCTCCGCAGGCCTCACATCGACCGCGACCAGTCCCTGAGGACAGCGTTCGTGACGCTCCCACCCCTGCCCCACACCTCAGTGGTGAGACCACCGTAAGGGAAGAGGGATCCAGCAAGGAAAAGCAGAGTCAAGTCAGCACAGCATATGTTCAGCTCACCCCTAGCTCACCTGAACAAGATGAACACTGTAACACGCTTGAGAAAAACCAGCAGAAAAAAGGAAAACAAAGCCAAATCACCGACTTCACTGCACCGAAACCACGAAGAAACAAGAAAAGAACTCAGACAACACACCGGCCCACCGAATCAACTGTGGCAACGAGAAGTGCTACAAAGAAGAACCCCCCGTCGTCGACTGCGGCTAGCAGCAAAAGCACTGATGATCGAGCCTTAAGACAACGCATCGACGACCTGATAGAGACAAGTCGCAACGCTACCGACGACCTGTCCGGTGAGAACTCTGGAGACGGAACTTGAACTGTTAGTCTCCTTCTGAGACTGTTGCTACTGTAAGTTACACTCACCACCATGACTTCAGCTATTAGTTTTCTTTCTCTAAACGCTCGTGGCTTGCGTGATAAACGCAAACGAGCTACCGTTTACCTCTGGCTAAGTCAACAAAAAGCAGACATTTTCCTCCTTCAGGAGACATATTTTACAGCTGACATTGAATGCGATCTTGAATTAGACTGGAACGGAGTACAATTTCATGACTTTGGTAGCACTCACAGTCGAGGAGTCTCAATACTTATCAGGAAAGGACTTGATGTTGATGTTGTTGATGTGTTAAAGGGTAACGATGGAAGAAAATTGATTGTTGTACTGAAAGATCACTGTATTCTTAATGTCTATGCTCCAAATGATCGCACTGAAAGAGGGAAATTCTTCAGCGATCTCTGTGATTGGGTTACTGACAATCAGGTCACTAACCTCATCGCAGGTGGAGACTTCAATGATTTAAATGATAATGTTCTAGACAGACAATCAAAACATGCAACGAAGACACCCACAGGTGGGAATTCCTTGAATAATTTAAAACAAAATCTTTTACTTGTTGACATCTGGCGGAAAAACCATCCCCAGAGCAAACAATTCACCTGGACAAGGAAGAATCCCTATCCAGTGTCCACCAGAATAGACTTTTGGCTTATTCAAAAATCTTTGGTTGACCACGTTTTACAGTGCACTATCAAACCATCCATCAAATCCGATCATAAAGCTATCTTTCTAAAAATACGATTAAACAAAGAAAAGCGCGGACCAGGACTATGGCGCTTAAATACCGCATATCTTTCCGATCAGGATTACATGGATGGCGTCCAAAATTCTATATTAGATGTTAATTTGGAATACAAGAACACGACTATTTCTAAACAGCTCCTATGGGAACTTATCAAAAAACGAATCAAGGAATTCTCAATTGGCTTCTGTAAACAGAAAGCCATTCAAATGAAAGGAAATCTTATCTACTTAGAAAAAAGATTATTGGAATTAGATCAGAAAATAGACGAAAACCTGGATGAGACAACTCTAAACGAATATACCACTGTAAAAACTGAGATTGAGAAAATCTACCAGTCAAAAGCCAGAGGTGCACAAATTAGAGCACGGGCAGAATGGACTGAGAGGGGAGAAAAATCTCTCTCTTATTTTCTCAACCTTGAAAAATGGCAAGCTGCAAACAATAATATTACAAAACTGAGTGATGGAGACACTGATGTAACAGACCAGGGGAAAATCTTACAGTTAGAAAAATCATTCTATGAACGTCTATATACCAGCGACTGTTCAGTCTCTGACAGGGAAATTGATATGTTCCTAGAGACTGTTGAGCTAGAATCCAGCCTTTCCGAACATAAAAAATTGATTCTTGAGAAACCTCTAGAAAAGGAGGAATATTTTGAGGCCTTGCAAGCTATGAAAACAAATAGATCCCCAGGAACGGACGGACTTCCCGCCGAATTCTATCTTACTTTCTGGAACAGTATTGGAGACTTTGTTTTTGATGCTCTCAAAGAATCTATGGAAAAGGGATGTATGTCTCCGTCTCAAAAAAGAGCAGTCCTTAAACTTATCTTTAAGAAGGGAGACAGAAAAGATCTCGCTAACTGGAGACCCATTAGTCTCCTCAATACTGATTATAAGTTGTTGGCAGCTGCTCTGGCGAAAAGACTCCAAGCAGCTCTACCCAACCTTATTTCACACGACCAAACAGCGTATTTGAAAAACAGATTTATCGGTCAGAATGTCCGTGTTATACATGATGTTATATATTACTGCAACCATTATAACATTCCTGGAGCCATTATTTGCCTCGACTTTCAAAAGGCTTTTGATATGGTGAACTGGAACTTCATGCTCAAAACCCTTCAGAAATTTGGCTTTGGACCAAATTTTATTTCCTTGGTGAAAATGATGTATACAGATATTGAATGTTGTTTGACTAACTTCGGCTGGAAGACAGCCTTTTTCAAACTGCAGCGTGGCATCCGGCAGGGCTGTCCACTCTCTGCTCTTTTATTTAATTTAGTTGTAGAAATACTGGCACTTAAAATTCGACATACCGATTTAATTAAAGGAATCAAGGTCAAGGTTCACGATCTTGAGTATGAAGTAAAGATCAGTCAAGTTGCTGACGATACTACACTTACACTGTCGGATGACCTTTCAATACAAACTGCCCTTAACATTGTAGATAAGTTTAGTAAAGTCGCAGGACCCAGATTGAACCTTAAAAAGTGCGAAGCGCTATGGATAGGGTCCTTCCAACACCGCAGAGACAAACCCTTTGGTATCACATGGCCGGGGACACCTATCAAGTCTCTGGGACTATACTTCAGCCTTTCAGAAGAACTATGCGAAACCTTAAATTGGGACAAACGGATAAACAAAATTGAAAATATGTTTCGAAGGTGGCAGAAACGCAAATTAACCTTATATGGAAAATGTTATGTTATAAAAACTCTAGCCCTGTCTCAAATTATCTACAACATGTTTATGATCCCAACCCCAGAATGGGTACTTAAGAAAACTCAGAAATTAACCTTCTCATTTCTTTGGGACAACAAACCTGACAAAATAAAGCGTACAGCACTATATTCCAGTTATACCGACGGGGGAATCAAAATGACAGACATATATTCCAAGTGTAAAAGCTTACAAGCGTCATGGGTAAAGAGATTGCTACAGACAAATCAAGATAACATAAGACGATGGCAAGTAATACCCCTACACTTTATTGAAAAACTCGGAAAATACTGTAATATTTTTAGATGTAACTTTAATGTTAAAAGAAATGCCCCACCCCTGACACAACTACCACCCTTTTATAGGGAGGTAGTCTTGGCCTGGCAGGAACTTGGAGGGGGGAGGAGGGATCTTGCAAAAATTAATGATGATAGAATTTGGTCAAATAAAAATTTTAAGATAAAAGTTTGCAAGGAGGATTACATGATTTGGATTAATTTTTGTAAAATACCAGTAGTAAAACTCAGTAGTAAATATTTGTATTCTCTTTGTCTCGCCAAAACCCTAACAAAACCTTCTTCTCAAGCTTATTGGGATAGTATATTCCCTAACTTAAATTGGACGAATATATGGAGATCTCAGACCCTGAAGTTAAAAGAGAATAAGTTGAAAGAGTTTAATTTTAAATTATTGCACAAAATCCTCCCTTGCAGATTCTTACTTCATAAATGGAAAATAGTAGACACCTCTGGGACTATCTACAGCCCTAAATGTGCGATCTGTAACCAAGACGAAAATTATGCACATATGTTCTTTGAGTGTGCAAGGTTAAGAGGCTATTGGGACGAAGTTAAACACTTGCTTTCCCAATCTGGCATTAACATAGCCATCAATACTACAGCTTCTGTACTTTTTGGAGGTAACTTTTATGTTACTCTTGCAAAATACGCCATATTTGTATCGTGGACCAGATATAAAGACAACAAGGAGTTACTTAGAAACCACAATGTATTGTATTTATTTACAGCTCTCACTCAAGATGTGCAAACTTGTAAAATCATTGAGTAGAGAAACTGTGTACAACAAAATGTTTATTTGCTACTTGCTTTGTTAAGCAATTTACGTGGCTTGTGTGTAAGTTCTATACTGTATGAACCACCTTGGTTCTGGGCTAGACAATAAGATATATGTATCCAGCCACTACTTCATGTACGGACGTTAGATTTGTAACAATCACAATGTACTGCTGTTGGACCTGAATAAAGTCATATTGACAAAAAAAAAAAAAAAAAAAAAACATGTACGAAAATGAATGATGCGATATTGGGCTATTATACCTTACATAGCTAACCTCACCTCACATTGAACACACCTTGTCCTGTTTTGAAATAGCACAGTAATAGCACAGTTCTAGGACTGTGGACTTACGAAGAGGCATGTTTAGCACACGTGAAGACAACTATACTTACTTACCTTAAACAGACGATGAATCTCAGGGGCCTGATGAACTTGAAGAACGATAGAAAACAGTGCGATGTTCCCTGAGTAAGTCCGGAGAGTACAGCCCGGGGATCACGGTACAATCTGGAAGAGGTTACCACACATGTCACACCTTTGCCGTTACCATGGTGTCAAACGACACCTTGTCTTTCCCGCCACAGTAAATCACATTTCACTAATATCCTTGGGCACTAAAAATCCAGCGGTGAATCCGATTGGAAACAGGGAATCAATTTGATGGTTGAGATTCAAAACATTCACGGAGATAATATGATACTAGTACTGTGTGAGAATAGGAGGAGTCAGATAAGTCCGAATGTAGGACGCTTCGGCCCTTTGGTCCAGTCTACTTGGCCCAACACCCTAATCTTAACCATAACCATAACACCCACAGTGGCCGAGTTGTTAAAAGGCCGATCGAATCCCCCTGCTCTCGATAACACCTACTATTCGTATCATCTGAAAATCAATAACTTTTTTTTTCAAGGAATGATTTAAACGAAAACTTTGGCTGGTGAAATTTAGAAGAGAAACTTTGTTAGGTGGGTTATTTCTAAGGTCATTTCATGATAAATCTATTCATCTATTTGTTTATTTATTTGTTTACCTATTTATTGGTCTGTTTGTCCAGCACGCACAGTCAGGGTTACCCAACTAACCCGTGGCTTGTATTACGAAGGGATAGCCCTGCTGACAGAGACAAGGACAATACAAATGGAATTCGACATGTACTGGATAATAAAACAGTAAACATATTCTTAGCAAATACCTTGATACCTTAAAGAATAAAAACCTAATATACATTTACGTGTGGTCTAAGGTAGCGTATACAGTGTATAGAAGAAGAAGAAGAAGACAATCATCACACATATGTACTGACTTCACATGCCTTTGTACGAGCTTTGGCATGCCCGCTTTCCTTCTATTAGTTACAGTCTTTGCCTCCGATTTCACCGAGAGGAGTTCGGAGGCGTTCGGAGGCGTTGACCCGGGATGTGCCGAGCGTCCCTCCCACCCTGCCCCATGTCACGGCTGAATGAACCTCCCCGTGCCGACACACTACCTGCTGACAGCACGAGACTCAGGCCGCTTTCAGGGACAAACCGTTATTCTTTATTCAGACTGACTATGCTGGCTGTTATAAGTAGAGTAACTCGCCAGGGGAGTTTTGCTACCAGAGAAGTTGGCCAGCCATGCAACCTCCTTAACGTGGACTATGGTCCCTGGCCAATTTTTCACGATTTTTTTTGCCGAATTCTACGATCCCCGTGGTCCTATAGGAAGGCCTGGTGGAGGCTAGTAAAGTTGTTCTTTCTTCAAGCACCAGGCATAACAGACCACGGCCTCCCGACCTTCTGCAGACCGTGGTTGAGAGTTAGCCGTGTGAACAATCTGTGTTTGGGAATTGCTTGGCGAGGTTACCTACAAGTCTTAGAAAGTCATCTGCGGCAGCCGACTATGAACTTGGAAAAATTAAAGTCCGGAAATTCACATTCTGCTTAGATACGATGGTCTACGATCAGAGGAGCGAACTTGACCTAGAATAGGATGCATTTAAGGATACTCAGCACTGACCTTGGTAGGGGAGTGATCGGGAGAAAAGTTGTTGGAAGGTCATGTTACAGTAACGAGCCTCACTTGGTCACTATACAAAGGATTTCAGTCGTTTTTTCTTTTCCTTTTGTTCTCAATCTAAACCTTCCTTGATAGCAAAATTGCACACAACTTACCTGCTATAAGAAACATTTACCACATATTACCACATATTAGGCAAGTTCCATTACAAAGAACTTGGTACTACAACATGCAAGTAATCTATTACGTTGAAACGCCACAGCCCATGGTTTCTCCATGTGGTAGCACTAAGATGCCCTACTCTTCCACTAACCTGGAATGTTAAACCTCAGATATCGTCACGATGACACTGACAGAATGGTACTTGCTGTCACTCACTGTCTGTACCCATCTCAAGACCTCATTAGAACACGAAGCCAAGACACAACATAGAAACAAACTTCACCCTTGGAGAGAAAGACGCAGAATCGTTTTAAATTGTCTTATTTCTCTACCACTTCAAAAAGGTGCACTGTCATTCCATTAGAAAGATCAAGAACATATATTCCTGCTTAAAATGTTATTTAGAGAGGCTTTTGAAAGTGTTTCTCCCTCCCTGCTTTGGGAAGGAGAGAGAGAGAGGTACTTAGTAAGGGAAAGAAAGAAAGAAAAGGAAAGGAAGGAACAGAGCGAGAAAGAAAGGAAGGAATACAGGAGAAAGGAAAGAAGAGAGAAAGGAAGAAAGACAGGAAGAAAGAAAGGAAGAGACAAAGGGAGAAAGAAAGACAGGAAGAAAGGAAGGAAGAGAGAAAGACAGAGTGCGGGAAGACAGATAAAAGGAGGAAGAAAGAAGAAAGCACATCAAAAAGCATACCCCTGCCCTCCATACGTCCACACATTTACAATGTAAATTGTAAGAACAGGTTCCGAGCTGACAGCTGGGTGAACTGATGTTCTCGAGTCTGACAGGGTCAAATACTTCGGTACTACATGACTTAATCTGGGCAGAGATACATCAGTGCATGTGTTGGGTTAGTAGGGCGGCTATCACCCTTTGATTTGGTATGATGGCCTTTTTCTCACGAGTTGTAATTTCATTAGCAGCATAACCGCCCGGCCTTTGTCAACCCAATTTTCAAAGATAGTAACTGTTACAACTTTGCGTCCTATACTAGTCTTTGCTGATTTTGCTAAACTTCACAGTCCTGCATCAGTGCATGTGTTGGGTTAGTAGGGCGGCTATCACAGTGTTAAAGATATTCCCTGTGATTTGGTGGCCTTTTTCTCACACGTTGTAATTTCACCAGCATCACACTCGCTCGGAACTTTTCATCCCAGTTTTTAATGACAGTAACTGTTACAACCTCGCGTCCTATGCTGATCTTTGCTGATATTTTTCTAAACAGTCCTGCACCAGTGCATGTGTTAGGTTAGTAGGGCGGCTATCAGTGTTAAAGATGTTCCCTTTGATTTGATAGCGTTTTCTCACACGTTGTAATCTCATCATCAGCACAACCGTTTGGCTATTCTCAACCCAGTTTTCAATGCCAGTAACTGTTACAAGACTGAAAAATTTTCTTCCTATTCATTTCTTTGCTGATACTTTGCTACAATTTCGAACTAGTCCTGACGGAGGGGGTCAATCCTTACTCCACCAGATGACGTTTGAGGATAAAAGCTGTTATCAGAGAAATGAAAAAAATAAGAATTTTCAGCGCTAGTTCCCCTTTCCCTATGGTGAATCGAAACACTTGTTTTATTTTTTTTCCTTTTTATCCAAAGAGGACAGAGGCGATATCTCAAGGAGCCTTGACAGTTCCTAAGCCTTGACCAATATCTCTACTTGTTTTACAAACATGATTCAGACGATACGTCTTGTATTTTCCATTTCTGAACGAACTCCCTGTCTCGCTCTGTTGCACCTGACAGGAAACGTTAGGGGAAACATTTGGGACAATAAAGGCGCGAACAGCATAGCTCACATACCTCTATGTGGGCATATGCCCCCAAACGTCTGTAGAAGTCAGTCAGTGCAGAATACAGACTCGGTCCGTGCCTAGGCGCCTACGTGGTGGTCTGGTCCGTAGCTAGCTGCTCAGCTGGTCCGTGGCTTTTTAATAGGTCGCCAGGCCCTGGTCCGTCCCTGCCCGGTCGCCTGGCCCGGTAGTCTCGCCCCTGCTTGCAATTGGTCGCCTGACCCGTCCCTGCTCAGTCTCTGTTCCGTCCCTGCCTGGTCCCCTGGCCCGTCCCTACTCGGTCCCCTGGTCCGTCCCTGCTCGGTCCCCTGGCCCGTCCCTACTCGGTCCCCTGGTCCGTCCCTGCTCGGTCCCCTGGTCCGTCCCCGCTCGGTCGCCTGGTCCGTCCCTGCTCAGTCAACTTGCCCGTACCTGCTCGGTCATTGGCCTGTCCCTTCTCAGTCCCCTGGACTGTACTCGGTCGGTCTAATCGGTCCGCCTGCTCGGTCGCCTGGCCCGTAGCTACTGTACTAGGTCGCCTGGCCCGTACCGTGCGCGGTGGTCTGGCCCGTCCCTACGAGGTCCCCTGGCCCGCGCCTGTCAGTACCTGAACCCCCCGAGGTGTCCGCGATCGCGAGGAAACCTGCCACAGACATAACAGGTCAGGATTGATGTCTAACGGAAGACCTGAGTTAAGCACCGTTTGGGGGACAGCGAATTCCCCAAATGGTAAAACTGTGTACGTGATGTGTACCAACAGGGAGGAAACACAATGTGATGTGTATTTCATATGTGAGAGGAAGTTCAAGAATAGAATGCTTTCAGTCAATTTCTGCTTCTGCTTCTACAGTGTGTAGCACACAAATAAATGTAGTCTCTAGCAGACTACATAGGTGACTGGAAAATAGTACTGTAGAAATAGGCCAAATAGACAGATAACAGATACAGGTCGCATATTGTGCTCCCAGGCTAGCTAACTCTGCTGGCATATTATTTGTCTATTTGGCCGATTTCTATTACGGTACTTTTTTCAGCGGCTTGTGGAGTCTGGTAGAGACTACCACAACACTTCCTCGTGTACAAGCTAACAACGGCTTAGGAAATGGTATCGAATTCCTTTTGCGTGCAATTTCTACCATTCAAACGTTTGTAATCTAGGCTTGTTTAGTTTTCTCAATAAAGTTACAGCTTGACAGGCCAATGCGGTTTATACTTTGTAAAAACCGTACACCCTTGGTATAACCTCAGATTTCCCCGTCTAAAATCTACAGGGCGTAGGCATATCCCTGATAGGGATCCGGAACTCCACAACTCTTCAATAAATTATCGTTATATGTCATTTATGGTAGTACCTAACAGAGGTAAAAGAGTCACTGTCAAGAAATGTGCCAATCTATTCAAAGTAACGCACCAAGCCACAGCATCTAAATTTCTCCGCTCAAAGATTGTAAAACAATTGACAATTGCGGAGAGGAGGCTTCTACAGAACAGTAGGACTTGTTCATACAAACATTCTCATTGAACACTGGCCCATAGAATAACAAGAAAAGAATCTGAGCAAGCAAAGAACACGTCTTGAACTGGACTCTCCCTGTTGTTTGTAGAAGGTATTCGACAGGTGCACCTGTTTTAACATAGCCACAGTGTACACCTGTATTTGACCCCGCATTAAGACCACAATTAAAAGAAAATAGACAAAATGGCTTGTATCAACAGTGTACCAAGAAAATAAACACCCGAATCTAAAATAACAGTACGGAAAATACAAGACGTATATAATGCAGCCTTCTGAGTCAAGTAGCTTTAGGGTTACTTTCAGGACACAACATTATATGATAACAATATAAACAAACATCTAGATTAAATGCTGTTTCTCCACACTTAAGTTTGCTAACACAAACGTAGACTTTTCGTAAGTCACTTCTGTAAG